>NC_133618.1:80154152-80444332 GCF_048593235.1 Sminthopsis crassicaudata | reverse complement strand
TACAAAGAAAACCAAAAACCCCAAAAAGAACAAAAATGAGAATCTTCTCTCGAAGAATTTACAATCTAATGGAGGAGATAACATATAGACAACTATGTATAAAATGTATACATACATACACACACAGGATAAATTTGACATTCTTGCAGAAGGAAGGCATTAGTATTAAAAGAGACTTGGAAGATCTTTCCATTTCATATTTTAGACAGGATTTGAAACAAACAAGGGAAGCCAGATGATGAGCCAAGATTCTTCAAGGAACAATGGGAAATCACAGATCTTATTAGGTGAGAGATCATCCAATAAGATGTGGGAGAAGATATAACAAATGGTCCTTGGTGATTCCCTGTTAAAGGGTCCTAGTATTGAAAGCGGTCACTTGACCTCCAAGCAGTGTAAGAGAGATATGCTTCCTTATCAAGTCACATATCCAGAATATGATAAATCACCACCCAAGACTTGACAGAACTGATTATACTAAGCCAACCAGTTGGTGCCTGGCACTACCTTGGATATTTATTATTTATTATTAACTTTTCTCAGCCTCAGTTTCCTCATATGTAAAATGGATACTTTTATCCAAAAGTAGAGCACCTACATTATAGAGTTATGATGAGGATCAAATAATATATGTAAAGTGTTTTACAAATGTTAAAGGGCTATTTAAATGTTATCTATCAAAATTATCATTCTCAAAATAATCATCATCATCACCATCATTTTCAATATAGTCATCACCATTATCATCACAAAAATCATCATCATCATTTTCATCATCATGGACAGTCCAGGAAGAGTGGGAGGTTTTCTAGAACAAAGTCCTAAAGACAAAAAAAGAAAGATAATTCTGATATAGAGGATATGATCAATTAATCATTAAGCATTTTATTTAAAATTTTTATTATATGCCAAATATTCTACTAACTTGTTGATCCTATTAAAAGGGGGATTAATCTACAGAGTTCAGTGTGGAGAGACAAGAAATACATCAATGAACAGAGAGCTTGGTATGATGAAAAAAGAAATTTTATTTTAAATCAGTGTATCTGAGTTCAAATCTTATTTGGGGGCCATTTACCTCCCTAGGTATTGAGGTAAAATTGTGACAATTGTGACCTGGAGTCAGGAAAACATGAATTTGAATGTAGCCTAAGAAATTCACTAGATGTGTGATGCTAGATATGTAACTTTTCAGCCTCAGTTTCTTCATCTGTAAAATTGAAATATGAATAGCGCCTATTTCTCAGGATTGTTATAAAGATAAAATGAAATTTGTAAAGAGTTTTGCAAACCTTAATGTGCTATATAAATGTTAGCTATTATGTGACCTTGGGAAAAGTCAGTTAATTTCCTTAAGTCTCATTTTTTTCTTATCTACAAAATAATGAGGTTGAACTAGTTGACATTTAGGGTTCTTTCCAGCTCTAAATCCCATTATCTTTTTACAAATAAGACATGTAGGAAATGGAAGCAAAGACAAGTAATTGAAAATGAATGAATAAAACTATGCATAGTGAATGCTAAGCTCAAGAGGAGTTGAGGTTACCATGGAAAGTTGAAAACAATGCAAAGAACATTTTAAAGATATATTGGGGATAAGAGAAATAGGCTAGAGATTCAGGGTAGATGACAGAGAGAAGTCTGAGTTATTTGGTTCTCATTTACTCCTCTTTTCTCTGTCAAAAAGAATGATCTTTGGTCTCAGACCAAAAATGGCTAATAACAGAGTACATTAGAAGTAGGGGAAATATAAGAGGGCCACTAGCTGTTTTTGGCAAGTTTGAATCACTAGAGCAATTATATCCTAGAGTTCTGGGGGGGGGGGGGGGGGAATGACAGATGTGATAGCTAAGCCAAAGTGAGTGATATTCAAAACACTATGGAGAATAGGAGAGGTCTCAAAAGAACAAAAGTCAAATATTGTCCCTATATAACTTCAATAATAAGAAAAGAATGAAGTCTGGAAATTATAATACCTCTGAGCTTGACTGATTTTTGGTAAAATTCTAGAATATAGGAGGAAGCAGCAGAAGACATGCCAGACTAACCCAATTTCTTTTTGTGACAGGGTTATTCAACTGATGGATCAAGGGAATATTGTAGATATAGTTTATCCTAATTTTAGCCAAGTATTTGACAGAGTTCTTTCTGCTATTCTTGTGGAAAAGATAGAAAGATGTGGACTGTTCAATAGTACAGTGAGATAGATTCCAAAATTATTGGATAACCAGGTCTCAAAAATTACTATTAAGAGTTAATGATATCTTGGAAGAAGGTTGACAATGCAATGTCCTCAGGGACCTGTGCTTAGACTGATGCCAATTAACATTTTTGTCAGCAACTTGGAAAAGGGATAGATAGCATACTTAATAAAGTGCATAAGACACCTAGTTAGAAGGAATAGCTTTCAGAGAGCATGGAGAAGGATTCCAAAAAGATCCTTACAGGCTGGAATACTGAATGACACTAATAGTAACAAATTTAATAAGGATAAATGTAAAGTTTTTCATGTGGGTGCAAAAAATCAGACTCACCAAATGGCCAGATGGCTGTTCATTTGAGTATAATATGGGCTGCAAGCTCAATATCAGTAATCAGAGTGATATGGAAATAAAAGCAAACTCACTTGCTTTTATGTCTCAGTAACCCTGTTCAAGGGAGATGATCGCCCTGGACTTTGTCCAGTCAGAACACATTTGGAGCATGACACTACATTCCAGATTTACATTTTAGAAAGGTCATTAATAAGTTGAAGAATTTCCAAAGGAAAGTAACTAGGAAAAAGAAGAGTCTCAAACTCTTGCATATGAAAATTAATGATCAGCTTAGAGAAGAAAAGACTTAAAGGGAGCCATGAAAACACTCTTCAAGAAGCTAAAGAATTGTCATATGTAATAGAGGCTCAATTTGTCCTGTTTGGCCCCAGAAAGCAATAGTAGGAACAAGAGGACACGGGTTCTAAAAGGACAAAAATTTCCTAACAATTAGATTTGTCCAAAAGTAGACTATCTCAGAAGATAGAAGGAGAAGAACTTACTAGATATCTTCAAACAAAGGCTGGATGACCATTTATCAGGTATGTTTGAAATGAGTTTCTTATTCATGTCTGGGATGTACTACATCCTCATCATCCTCATCATCAGCATCATTGTTATCATCATCATATGGTTTTATTTGTTACCTACTATGTGCCAGGCATTTGACAAATATTAATTATCTCATTTGATCCCCATAACAACCCAGGGAGACAGGTACTATTATTATCTTCATTTAACAAATGAGAAAACTGAGGCAAACAGTGTTTAAGTAAATTTCCCAATGTTACAAATAAGTACCTTAAACCTGGTGAATTCAGGTCTTCCTGACTCCAGGTCTGGCTCTCTAGCCATTGGATAACCTAACTAACCCCAAGGGTATCTAAATTTCTTTCCAACTCTGACATCTCATGCTTCTCTTATCTGCTGTTTTGTCAGTTTACCACATTTTACTTATGCTCTGAAATTTGCCCTATCACTCCTTTATTTTCATAGATTTCCATAAGGTTCTCCAACGTAGTATTGCTATTAATTAATAAGTCCATAGTAGGGACTCAGTGTCCTGAGTAGCCTATTACTGACTGAATCCTATATAGAACATAAAAAATAATGCTTTCCAAGGATTCTAAAGGAATTCTGTATTCTAAAGGAAGAAAGCAAAGAAAATATTTTAGTACAAGAGATTCAAAAGCAGAAACAGAGCATAATGAATTTCAGTGCCAAAATGCTACATCTTCAAAGGCAGAAGAAACTGCAAAGCTTTTTCAAGTTGCTTCCACTTTGTAACAAACAGAGGATAAATGCTGATTTATAAAGAGGAAAAATAAGATGCCAAAGGGCAAAAATGGATCTCCATTTCATAAAAAGTCTTCAAACTATAGCAGATGTGTTGGTCCATCTCAGGCAGTTTCTGCCTGAAGATGAACTAGACAACTTCTCAAGATTATCTTCCAACCTTACAATTTTATGGTGCCATCAAAGACAGAAAAATCATTTCTATATTTACTATTTATATAAATTTAAAATCTGTTTGCAGGGAAATAAGGAAAATGATTAAGTTTCCAGGAAAGAAGATGGTTAAAACCAAATGTGATTCCCTCACTGAAACTAAGACACAAAGAATTAAACTCTGCTATAACTAGAGTTGAAAGAAAGAAGAATGGTGATGATGGCCTAGAAGAGGAGTCTTAACCTTTTTTGGGACATGGGCCTCTTTGATAATCTGAGAAAATCTTTGAACTTCTTCGCAGAATTATGTTTATTGACAATATCATAATGGATAAAAATGATCATTTTTGGCTATGGGTCAGTGAGAATGAATATCTGGTTTTTTCCCATCCAAATTGGCAAATCTATCCATGGATCCTGATGAAGCATCCTTGACCTAGAAGTCAGCTGGAGTTGAATTCTTCTTCCAATTAATTAGACATCAGAGAAAGAAGATCTGGAGAGGAAGCATTCAAGGAAAATTGTAGGGACCATACCCAAAGCGTGGTTGCTAGAGACCATAAGGTAACCTAATGATAAGGAAAATGAAACTTATCCACCTATGGTTTTTCCATTTTTTTATAATAGAGATGAGTCTGTATGACTTGTAAAGTTTAATAAAGAAATAAATATTTAGTGCTACCTGAGCATACAAGGTCATCATCATGTGCAATATAGAATAATGGATAGAGTGCTAGACTTGGAATTAAAAGTTCAAATTTTGCCTCATACTCTTAATAACCTTACCTGTTTCTTTCAATAAGTCACTTAAAATCTCTGCACCTCAGTTTCCTTATTTATAATATGGAAATTATATATGATGATAAAACCTAACAGTGTTGTTATGAAAATCAGATAATATATTGAAAGCATTTGGCAAAGTTTAAGTTATTATCTAAAAGTCAATTTAAAAACCCATAATATTTCATTAAATATGTGATTTGAACAATATTTCTATCTTCAAAAGATTCATGATTTCTTCAATCTGGGTACTCTTCCCACTGATAGAGATCATAAATCCTCCATACCAGACATGATGAAAGTCTGTGCATAAAAATATTCATTGCCTCCCAGTCAATCATTCAAGTCAATAAACAATTAAGTGCTTACTATATGCCAGATGCCATGCTGTTGGTACAAAAAGGGGCAAAAGACAGTAGCTCGCAATTCAATGGGGATGACAGCAAGCAAACAAGTTTATATAAATAAGCTATCTACAAGATAAAGGGGAAATGATTAACAGAGAGAAGGCATTAGAATGAAAAAGCGTTGAGAAAATTTTCCTGTAGAAAGTATAATCTTAGTTGGGACTTGAAGGAAGCCAGAAAGTGGAAATGAAGATGAAGAGCAACCCAGGAATAGGGAAGAGGCAGAAGAAAATGCTGAAAGCCAGGAGATGATACAAGAGATAACTTATCTAAGTTAGATACTTAGACAATTCTTGTTAACAGGACTGCAAGGAGGCCAGTGTCACCAGTTCCAAAAGTATGTGGGAGGGGCAAGGATGTAAGGGTATAAGAATATTGGAAATGTAGGGAGAGATTTAGGGCTTTGAGTGCTAAATAGAAGATTTTGTATTTGATTCTAGAGGCAAGAGGAAGTCATTGAAGTTCACAGAGTATGGGAGAGACAGGGTCAGACAAACACTTTAGGAAAATCTCCAACCTTCTGTGTGTGAACTTAGTCAGGCTTGTCCTTGGAAAATGGAAACTCAGGCCATTACCAGGCTTAGACTTAAATTCTTTCCTTCTTGGGACATGATCTCAGAAAAACACTGGTATCACCTTCAAGTCAGTCAGTCAGCATTTATTCAGCACTTGTTGAGTGCTGGCACTGTGTTGAGTAATGGACATACAAAAAAAAAAAAAAAAAAAGCAAAACGTAGCCTCTGTCCTCAAAAAGTTGTCTAATGAGACACCATGCAAACAAAACAAAACAAAAATTAACTGTGCAAATAATCTACATATAAAATAAATTGGAAATAATCAATAAAGAGAAGGTATTAATTAGGATTAAGGAAGATCAGGAAAAAATGTTTCATAGAAGATGGGGTATTATATTTTCATTTCTTTTCTTTTTTTGGTAAAGTCAATTAGGGTTAAGTTACTTGCCCAGAGTCACACAGTTAAGTATCTAAGGCTGGACTTGAACTCAGGGCTGTCCACTGTATCATCTGGCTGCCTCCAATGGAGTTTTATCTTGAAGGAAGCCTGGGAAGCCAGGAAGTGGAAATGAGGAAAGGATGTTATTCCAGATATAAGAGAAAGTAAGCCAGGATCACCTCCATATGTAGAGCAACTTGAAAAGATATCACAAAAATCACATTGATTCTATGTAATCATTAACCAGTGTTTCACAGCTATTCTGAACTAGATATCAAAAGAATTCATGGAAATGTGGTGCATTCTTTTACTGATCTCAGTGTGCCAGGTTTCATCAAACACTGCTGAGTGCAATCATCTGATGTGCATGGTGCTTGGAAAACCATTCTGTTCTTTTTGGAAGGGATAACTAATTTGACGGGATTCACAGCACACCTCCACAGAGCTGCACCTGGGCCCCTTTGATGGATGGGTGCCATATGATGATGACGGGTCACTCAAGTGAGGAAGCAAATGAAAGCTAGAGGAAAAAAAGACACCATTTCACCTCTGGCTATTAATATGAAAAGGCAAGACTTCGTCAGGGTCAGATTTTTGGAAGAAAGAAAGAAAGATATAGGCAGACAAAGAGAGACAAAGAGAGACACATACAGAGTAAAAGAGAAATAGAGACACAGATGAGAGAGAGAGAGAGAGAGAGAGAGAGAGAGAGAGAGAGAGAGAGAGAGAGAGAGAGAGAGAGAGGAGAGAGGGAGAGAGGGAGAGAGGGAGAGAGAAGAGATGCAGAGACAAAGAAAAAAAGAGCAAAAAAGCCCAAAAGAAAGATATAGACAGCTTTGATATATGGCCTCTGTTTGCTTATTTTATATATTCAGTATGAATGTGCCCTCTATTATAGCAGAAATGATCTGAATGTCTGGGGATAGTACTAGGAAAGATTCTCCCTATCTTTGAAGGGCAAAGCATATACTAGCCACTATGTGGTCACATGGATTCGCTACTTTTTCTATACTCAGAAATTATGAAATTAAATTTCCTCTCTCAGGGATTGCCATCCATGGCTGGGGAGGTCCCTGAAATTTCAAGCATTTTTATCCCTTATATATAATCCTAACTCCTGTAGTGACTTTCTGGGGAGCCTAAGGCAAATTATTTGATTTCTCAGTTCCTTCATCTAAAATGTCTGACTCTTTCAGTCCTGAATTCAGAGGGATTGTATTCTATTGCTTAAAAAAAAATAATTCTTATTTTCTAACTTATCTTTCTCCATATCATTCCTTCCTGCCAAGAAGCCTGGAAGCTTTTTTTCTATGAAAAGAGCACTATTGAAATGGATCACTCCCTGTGATATTAAGCAGCTTTGTAAAGGCCTATTTATTTTGTTATCTCCGGCAGTGGCTGCATACCAGATCCCTACTCCTGAAAATAGAAGGGGTTGGAATATTGACAGTGAGACCCCAGAATCTAGCCAAAGTATTTCTGGGTAGAACCTAAAGCATGTTGGAAGAGCTATGAGATCTGGCTAGGAAGTCGGAGGAAAGAGGAAAGACAAACTACAAAACAAACTACAAAAAGTAGTTAGTGTTTTGAAGTACTACCGCTGCTTACTCCATTCCCAGTTTAGTAATAGGCAAAAACCTTAATCAATGGATGTTAAAAGATGTTGATTTGGCCTATGGGGACATGCCATGGAGCATGCTCAGACTTGCCATTCCTTGTTCCAGTCAATAGCTTCTGAACTTACTTTCCAACATACTCAATGCTAAATGCTAAATTTGGCTCAATGCTAAAAATGGAAAAGGGGAAGAAAAGAGGGTGCTAAATGCTTTTATAAAATATTAGTTCAGCTATTCTTCATGAAAACCTTGTAAAGTAAGTGCTCTTATTTTCTCCCTTTTTTCAGTTGAAGAAAATAAAGTTAAATGACTTGTCCAGAGTCACACAAGATTTGATCTCAGGTTTTCCTGACTCCAAGCCAAACACTATCCATTCCATCACCAGATGCCTCTAATATGTTTATGCTATGAAGTGGCAAAAAGTTCCCTTATCAACCCTGGAGCTAAAAGAGCTGGTGATTCAGTAGAAGTATTAAAAAAAGCACCGATTACTTCAGCCTCTCTCTTCTCTTCTGCCCTTGAATTCTTTCAAGACTGTTTCATGTTTTTCTCTGAGAAAAGGTAGGGAGAGGGTGACTTTAACCTCTAACCAACTTCCATGCAGCCAGGAACATAGAGTATCCAAATCACACATTCTGTCTGTGTTTGATTGAACTCTTTCGCATTTGTTCTTTTTTGACCTAAAGTGAATGAATATCTATCAAAAATCGGATATTGTTGAGGGTCAATTGACCCAATGGGGCTTGAGACCACTAGCCTTCTTGAATTTATGACTTCAGAACTCACCTAAGATGAGAAAAGAATAAAAACCAAAGAAGTGACCAAAATCCAGACTCGGGCTTTCCTGGACAAGGTCAATGTTTTAGTTGTCATGTGTTCACGGCCTCATAGAAGCCAACATGAGAGTAAGTTCCTTCTGCAACTCTATTGTGTAGAAATAGCTTGGAGCATTTCTGACATGATTCACCATCAGAATGGAAGAGAAAAGCAATGGAGGAGTCCACACTCTTTTATATATCCACTAGTCATTAATTCTTCCAACTTAATAGTCAATAAATAAATTCTGGAACCGTTATATGGTGCAGTGGATAGAGTAGTGGCCCTGAAGGCAGGAGGACCTGAATTCAAATGTGCCCTGAGACACTGAACACTTCCTAGCTGTGGGACCCTAGGCAAGCCACTTAACCCCAATTGCCTCTTCAATAAATAAGCAGATTCATTTTCTCAAACTTTTACCTTACATTCTCAAGATCAAAACCATGTCTCAAATCTCCCGTATGGTTCATCAAAGCCAGGAAATGGCAATCCCAAACATGTTCCATGTAGCCCCTTTAGGCCACCTCAGCCTTGCTTCATGTACTTTTAAGAGTTCATCTCAAGAAATGAGAAAGGGGAGGAGTCTGGGAAGATGGTGGAGTAGGTTGGTAAATTTTGCCCTCACCCCATGATTCAAGGTATTTATACTGATACCTCTCATTGAAAAAAATGAACCAGCAAAGAAGAAAGAACTCCACCATTTAAACATATTAGGGGAACAGGGAAGACTGGGGTTTATCTTCAGAGGAGGATACTTTAGTTAAAAAAAAAAAAAAAAAAAAAACTTCTATCTCAAAGAGTACCATGAAATGGCTGCCTGCCCAGAGAGAATTTATAGAAAAACTCAAATAAGAATTCAAAAATCAAATGAGAGACATTGTGGGAAAACTTAAAAAACAAAAAACAAGAAAACCAAGATTATGAAAAAAAGAGTTAATCGACTAAAAAAGGAGGTACAGAGTCTCAAAGATGAAAACAATTCTTTGAAAATTAGAATTAGTCAAGAGAAATCCAGTGAAGCTATGAGAGACCAAGAAATAACAAAACAGATTATAAAGAATGAGAAAATAGAATAGAATGTGAAACATTTTATAAAAAAAAAAAAATGACAGATCTGGAGAATAGATCAAGAAGAGAAAATATAAGAATAATTAGACTGCCAGAAAATTGTGACCAAAAACAGAACATTGACACAATAATACAGGAAATAATCCAAGAAAATTATCCTGGCAGGATAGAACATGAGCAGAAATAGAAAAACATCCATCAATCACCACCTCAAAGAGATCATTTGTGGAAAACACACAGGAATATTATTGCCAAATTTCAAAACCCCAGATCAAAGAGAAAATTTTGCAAGAAACAAGAAAAAAATTTCAAATATCTTGGAGCTACAAGTATTGTACAAGATTTATCAGCAAGTACAATAAAAGATTGTAGGTCTTGTAATCATATCTACCGCCAATCAAAATGAGTGAGACCAGGTGAAGCTTTCTCAGAGTCTATGAGATAGAAGAGGTCAGACTAGGCCTAAATCATGTAATCCCTATTCCCAGAAATCTGCAGCACCAGAAGATCAGGCCCAGGTTGTAGAAAGTCAAATAATCTCTAGGCCTTGAGCTCTCTAGACCTTAGATCAGCTTCAAGAAGTGATAGGAAGTGAGGTGACCCATCTGAAGCAGACAACATTGGTGACCATTGGTCAATGATGGTTACTTGGGTCCTTTGCTATTTAACCAGCTTTACTAGTTCTGGCTTTTCAGGTCAAGCACATGTTGGGAGCTGAGATGCCTCCTGGGTGTGTTGGGTCTCTTCCTGCAGGGACTAAATAAACGCTTTCTTTTTATACCTGAGGGTGTCTCTGATTAGTTAATTTGGTGAGGGGGGCTGTAGCATCTGTCCCACACAAAAAGAACTAGGCTTGTGGCCAAAATTATCCATAAATTTGGATGAGAAAAATATGGACCTTCAGCAAACTTGCAGATTTTCAGGATATTTTATCAACCAAACTCAAACTTAACAGAGAATTTCACATATAAAAGCCAAAATCAAAGATTACTTTTAAGGAACTCAACATGGACAAACTGTTTAAACATGGAAAAATTATTTATGGTTTTTTTACATGGGAAATGTATATTGTGTGTTCAAGATTCACATCAATAATAGGGCAGCTCAAAAGAAAGATTGACAGAGTAAAAATAGTAATCATGCCATACAAATGAAGTGGGGGGCAGAATAGACACAGAGGCATCAAATTGGGGAGGAGGGCTCATAGTTCTGAAAACCTACTCACATTGGGAATGGGTACATTAGACCTCACTATATATACACCATGAAGGTAGAGCACTTTCCAAAAACTATAAAGAAACAAGGAAGACAGATGGACAGATGGAGAAGAAAAGAGTGAAGGAAGAAGGCAAGGGAGGGATTCTTGGTTGGGGGTAAGTTAGGTAATAGCAAGGAAAGTTATCGGGAAGAATTTAATTAAAGAATCAACAGGGATAGGAAAGATATGTGTATGTGGGGTGTGTGAGAGAAAGAGTATGTATATGTATGTTTATATCTACATATGTATACATAAATATATCTTTTCTTAATTGCAGCTAGCTTGGGGGTAGTGGAAGAGATGAAAGGGGAAAAAGAATAAAGTAAATAAGATGTGCAGCAGAGAAGCAAAGAACAATTTATAAGGAAGTAAAGAACAAATGGAAATTCATGAATATAATTTCTTCTACTAATATATATATATATATATATATATATATGTATATATATACACACATATATATATATTTTTTTTGGTCTGGCAATTTGTTATATATTTTGAAACCTGGACACATGAAAATGTTCTTTTTTGTTTTGCCTTTTTTTTTTTTTGTATTCATTTTTTTTTTTCTTGTTCTGTTTTTTCAAATAAATTAAATTTTTTGAAAAATGTTTAAAAATGATGAAGGAAGTTGCTTTGCTTTTCCATAATAAGTACTCAAACCCAAGCTTCGGATTCCAAGTTGAGCCTTTCTAGAGTGTGTGTGTGTGTGTGTGTGTGTGTGTGTGTGTGTGTGTGTGTGTGTGTGTGTGTGTGTGCTTTGTATTTTCTAACTTTCATACCAGAATAATTAGATGGTATAGACAGAATGCTGGATCTGGAGTCAACTTCCTGAGTTCAGATATGATTTCAGATATTTACTAGCTCTGTGACCTTGAACAAGTCACTGGTTATATGCCTTGCTTTCCTCAACTGTTAAAAAAAATAAAAATAAAAAGGAAGCATGTAATATCTCATTCACCTCTAAATCTCTGATCCTTTGATATCTCATTTCTCTGTCTACATTGACCATCACTTTTCACTTATTCCAATTAGAATTCATGGTTTCCATGAAGACTCTTTAGTAACAATGATAATATCTAACATTATATATTATTTTAAGGTTTTCAAAGAATACTACAAATGTTACTTTACCCTCACAACAAACTAATCCTGGGAGGTAGATGCTACCTTCAGTTTTCTCATCTCTTAAATGAGGAGGAGAAGGAAATGGCATAAGTGATTACTCCCATGTCTTTGTAAGGAAAACTCTCAAAATGGTCATAAAGGCTTTGAAACTAGAAAAATGACTTCATAATAACAACATACATGTTGTCTCCCCTTTTCGAATGTAAGTTCCTTTTGCACAGGGACTTGTGCTTTTTTTTTTTTTTTTCTTTTCTTTTTTTCTCTTTTTTGTATCACTAATGTTTAGCATAGTTAGGTTCATGATATAGCCTGAGGGTAAATGCATTTGATAAACTCTTCTCATTGCAGGAAACTGATTACTCAGGATTACATGTATACATGATGGGTGGAGTTAGTGAAAGATGGGAAAAGAGAGATTTTTATCTTCTGGCTTCCACTTTCAAGAAAGAAGACATGGAGTTCCAGATTCTCTTTAAGAAATCCCAGAAGTGAGAAAATTCTGGGAAGAAGCCAACATTTAGAGAAGTCAACATCTTGATCATGTCCTTATCCCCAATTCACACATTAGAGATTTCAGGGATTTTCTCATTGGGTAAGATATGGAATTCTCTCTTAGTTAAGTTGAGATATCATGCTTCCAGTAGGAGATTTCATTCACTCTGTGATTGTCTGCTATATTTTCATCTGTATAAATTCTCAGATTTCTGTTTACTCTTGATTTGGATAAATGAGTTTATTTGAGATTCACTATCTGTAGCATTTATATAGCTGGCATTTATTTGATGGAGAGAGAGCCAAATCTTAGATAGATAGTTTATGACACTTCTTCCCCCCCCCCCCCCTGAGGCTGGAGTTAAGTGACTTGCCCAGGGTCACACAGCTAGGAAGTGTTAAGTGTCTGAGATCAGATTTGAACTCGGGTCCTCCTGAATGTGACACTTCTTTCCAGTTAAGGAATCAAGAGTGAAGCTTGAACTTAAAAATTGTTTCCCCTAGACTAATAATATTTATTGGGTTCTTCTCATTCCAGTGTCCTTTCTCTGAGGAAAGCCAAGTAGCCAACAGTATAGCATTGATATCCTATTCCCTGACTGTCAAGAATTTGGGTTTCCCCTAGAGAAGAGTGGGCAGAAGAGAAAAGAGAGAGAAAAGAAATAACTATTCATTCCTCTGAGAGCAACATCTAGACAGACCAATGTGGACACATAAAACCCACATATGCACATATACATAGACCTTACAATAACAAAAGCTTAGTAAATGCTTGGTAATTGAATGACTTTTTAAAGTATCCTGTACATGAACTAATACTAAGTGAAATGAGAAAAACCAAGAGATTATTTATTATATACACAGCAATAACAATACTATATGATGATCAATTCTTATGGATGTGGCTCTTTTCAACAATGAGATGATTCAAACCAGTTCCAATTGTTCAGTGATGAAGAGAGCCATCTACACCCAGACAGAGAACAATGGGAGCTGAGTGTAGATCACAACATAGCATTTTCACTCTTTCTGTTGTTTGCTTGCATTTTGTTTCCTTTCTCAGGTTTTTTTCCTTCTTGATCCAATTTTTCTTGTATAGCAAGACAACTGAACAAATATGTATTTTAACATATTTAACATGTATTGGACTACCTGCCATTTCGGGGAGGAGAGGGGGAAAGGAGGGGATAATTTGAAACAGAATGTTTTGCAAGGGTCAGTGTTGAAAAATTACCCATGTATATGTTTTGTAAATAAAAAGTTTTAATAAAATTTTATAAAAGAACTCTATGGCAAAAAAAAAAAATTGATTGAATGACTTTTTAAAAGATTAGCATCCTAGAGAGATTTACATGAACTGATGCTAAGTGAAGTAAGTAGAACCAAAAGAATATTGTACAGCAATAAGATTATGTGATTATCAAATCTTATGGACACAGCTTTTTTCAATAGTGAGGTGGTTCAGAGAAATTTCAATAGATTTGTGATGGAGAGATTCATTTGTAATCAGAAAGAGGACTGTGGGAACTGAATGTGGATTTTTACCTTTTTTGTTGATTTTTGCTTGCTTTTTTCCCTTTCTGATCTGATTTTTCTTGTGCAGCATGATAAATGTGGAAATGTGCATAGAAGAATTGCACATTTGACATATTTTGGATCATTTGCTATCTAGGGGAGGGAGTATCTTTGGAAAGAAGGGAGAAAAATTTGTAACACAAGTTTTTCAAGGATGAATGTTGAAAACTATTTTTTGCATGTATTTTGAAAATAAAAAGCTACTATTAAATACTTAAAACAAATAAAGATTAGCATCATGAAAAGAACTTTGAAATTTCTCAAAAACAATGCAGCCTACTCTCCTTCTGCATTACTCTAAGCCCAACTCTTTGTTCATTTGTGGCATCTGTGGAAAATATATATTGATGGACAAGCTCTATATGCCTGCATATGATAGTTTAGACCAAGGCTTCTTAAACCTTTCCCACTCATGACTCCTTTTCACCTGAGAAATTTTTACATGACCTTGGGTATATAAATATATAAAATAGGCATACAAGTAAAACATTTACTGATAATAAATCATAATTTCATGACCTTCACATTTAATTACAAGACCTCACATGGCGTCACCTCCCACAGTTTAAGAGCTGGGGTCTAGACAATAGATATTATTCTTCATCCTTGATTTTTCCTCTCCAGATGATTAAGTGAAGCCATTTTTAATAATTATAAATATCATCCAGGAGAAGCTCATATTTCAGGGCTTGAAACAACTTCTTCTGAATTTGAAATAACTTTTTTCTGAAACTGGGAGCTTGCAGAGGATGTCACCATCTCTAAGGAAGCACTCCTCAGCTTGGATTTGGATCTCCTCCATGGCTGTGATGAATACCTTTGGCAAACATCTGACTATCTGTTTTTTTGCCTCTCCCAGTATTAATAATTAGAGATTGAACAAGTCAAACAAGTTTTTCTTTTATGTAGATTTCAAAGAATCTTACATAATTTTGACAGACATGGGAGATGCTTTGTTGGAGAAGAATTTTAAATGTGTCATGAAATGAAAAAATATATAAGATAAAGGACAGAAAGTGGGAAGGGAAGACACATTTACATAGCATTTATTTTGTGACAGGCATTGGACTACATTTATAAATGTTATTCTAGAGTTAGCTGTTATACTATACATTTTACAACTAACTGTTGCATGGTACCACTGTGGTCTACTGTGGACTTTTATTTGTTTAGCAGTGCCCCACTTGTAATTGTTGTTTGTCCTTCATTTTCAAAAATTACCAATGACATCATGGAATGATGTCTTGATTTGTGCATGACTTAGATTTAAGTAGGACAGAGTTGCACAAAGTCATCAACTTTGTTCTCTCTTCCAGAGTAATCAAAGTCTGCTGGCAAGACAAAAGTCAAGATGACTGGAGATGGGCCAAATGCAGTGGAAGACCTTTGTGTCTTTGATGTCTGACTAAGCTATAAGCAGTCCACAGAGCCTGCTTCAGCCACTCTCGTGGCAATTGGAACAAATTGTTCTATATCCCATCAATCAAAGGAAAATTTTGCATGCTTTGGACAGACACTCTGACTAATTAACTGACAAGTTTGAGGTTTGCCTGTTACCCTCAACTTGATTTAGTCCCTCTGCCAAGACAGTTTGGCCACTGTATGGCCACTGTACATGCTACATATAGCTTCTTGGAGCCACATGTGAAGATTGAGTGCCAGGTGGAATAAAGGTGGATAGAAGCCCTAATAAGGGCTTGGCAAGCACTTAGACCTGAGGTGCTAGTCCTCCTGACCATCCTATATACCTCTTTATATAGTAAGTACTTAATCGATGCCTATGTTCTTCCTCCTTATCCCCCAATGTCATCATCAAGGATGTTTTCAATGTGTATGTAAAATTTTTCTATATTTAGGACAGTAGACAGATAGGTCATGGTTGACAGTTACCTTTTCTTAGTATTAATAAATTCCAAGATTTCTTTCACGCTTTTGGTAACTTCCTATCTTCGCGAAGCTCATCAACAAATCATCAATGCCCTTGAAATTTTGTCACCTCCTAGACAAACATTCCCAATGTGCGATATATATTTGGTCTAATGCAGCTACTTTCTCCATTTTCATTCTTTTCAGAGGTGGAAATCTCTTCTGTAATTATATAGCATTTTAAGGTTTGCAAACATTTACGTGTTATTTAATTTGTTCCTCACAGCAATCCAATGAGATAAATGCTACTATTATTCTCATTTTACAGATAATATTCATAAGATTAGTAAGTGTCTGAGGCAAGATTCAAAGTCAGATATTCCTGACTCTAGATCTAGCACTGTATTCCTTCCTTCACCTACCTTCCTCATAAGCACATCTAGCCCTGAGATGCTAAAATCAAGTGAAAGGGGATCTACTATTATGCCTGAAAGATCATCCTAAGGGCTTGAAGGCAAGCCAGTGGAAAACAAGCTCCATCAGGTTCGATTAAGCTGGAGAGGCTTTGAGTCTGGTTCTCAATAACAAAGGGGGTCTGCTTTTCCTAGTGCATACTTAGTAAATGTGAAGAGGCTCTTCCTCAGAAGTCCAGCCACTTGGTGATGGCCACAGAAATCTGTGAAACAAACACACAAACAAAAACATACAAAATGACCTTCTGTTCTGTGTGGTCCCTTTTTTCCTTCTTCAATAAACAGTGGCAGAAAAATAGAAAAGGAGGCAAAAGTTTCCTAGTATCACACAAGTTTTAGACTATCTGCAAAATTTAATTTACTGCGTATATACATTTTTTACATTTACTTTTCTTTATATAGGTCCATGTCCCAGAAAAAATGTAATTTCCCTGAGGGCAGGAATAATTTATTTTTAAAAGTGCTGAGCAGCTGGTGGCTCAGCCTTGGAATCAGAATGATGTGAATTCAAATCCTGCCTGAAATATTTACTATGTTTGTGATCCTGGACAAGTCATTTAAATCCTCTCAGGCTCAATTTTCTTATCTGTAAAATGGAGATAATAATAATAATAATACCTAATTTACAAGATTATTGTTAGGATCAAATGAGATAATTTATATAAATTTTACAAACATAAAACACTGGATAAATGTTCACTATTATTTTTTATCATCATAGTATCTGACATATAATAAACACCACAAATACTTATTTTTCTTCCTCTCTCCCTCCCTCCCTTCTTTCTTTTTTCTTTCCTTCCTTCCTTCCTCCTTGCTTTTTCTCTTTTTTCTTGTCCTTCCTTTCTCCCTTCCTCCCTTTCTTCCTTCTTCCTTTCCTTCCTATCTCCCTTCTTTGCTTCTTTCTTCCCTTTCTTTTTTTTTTCTTCTTTCTTCTCATTGCCTTGGGATCTCAGGTACCTCAGTATTCGCTACATAGTAGGGCTTAATAAATATTTATTGAATTAAAGACAATTACCAGGAAGGTGATTTTGATAAACCTAATCATTCTGAAATTTGGGACTCAATTCTTCTCTCTTTTCTCCACTCCAATGCTTCATCATGGCAAAGACATAATCCTGAGTTATTGAAGGCTATGCCTGTGGATTGTGAGCTCTGGCAGGTCCTAGTAAACAGAGAAAGCTTCAGACATAGACCTAATGATGGACTGCTACATCTATCCTCCAAGGAGCCACCTAAGCTTATGGAGCCTCATTACAAGAAGTCCAGCTACAAGGAGATTTATTTTTTATCATGAAGTGAAGTTACTAAAACAGAGAGGATGCTGGGAGCTCTGTCAGCAGAGAGAATGCCCACTTACACAAAGTTATGGACTCTGGAATTATTGAAGGATTATTTTTATCTTATTTATAGACTGACTTCTGCAAATGGGCAAGTTGGTCTGATTTTTGTTATCCAAGTTATGTTTAAGATCAATAGCACAATTATATTACAAATCACTAATTAATTATTGAAGATCTCCTATGTGCAAGGCATTATGATAGATTAGGGAGGAGAGGAAATAAAGTATATTTCGTATCTATGTCTTCAAGGATCTTACAGCTTAGTTGTGAGGATGGACATTAATGTGTGTATATATACTAGTTATGTCAAGAAGCCTTGCTAAGGATTTAGAACTGCAAAGAACCTCAAAGATCATCTAGATCAGGCCAGGTTCAGAGAGACTGAGTGAGTTGGTCAAAGTTACACAGGTGTTAAGTGACATAGTCAGGTTTGAGCCCAAATATTCTTGACTCCAAATCTAGTGCTTTCTCTGCCACAAGAGGGAGAACACCTTTCCCTAAGAATATTGATTAAAACATTCACCTAAGAATGAAGGAGTCCTACCAAACTCCTTTTATGACACAGACATGGTACTGATACCTAAACCAGGTCGATCGAAAACTGAGAAAGAAAATTATAGACCAATTTCCTTAATGAATATTGATGCTAAAATCTTAAATAAGATATTAGCAAAAAGACTTCAGAAAATCATCCCCAGGATAATACACTATGATCAAGTAGGATTCATACCAGAAATGCAGGGCTGGTTTAATATTAGGAAAACTATTAGTATAATTGACCATATTAATAATCAAATTAATAAAAACCATATGATCATCTCAATAGATGCAGAAAAAGCATTTGACAAAATCCAACATCCATTCCTACTAAAAACTCTTGAGAGTATAGGAATAAATGGATTATTCCTTAGAATAATCAGGAGCATATATTTAAGACCGTCAGTAAGCATAATATGCAATAGAAATAAACTGCAACCTTTCCCAGTAAGATCAGGAGTGAAACAAGGTTGCCCACTATCCCCATTACTATTCAATATAGTACTAGAAACGCTAGCCTCGGCAATAAGAGCCGAGAAAGAGATTCAAGGAATTAGAGTAGGAAATGAGGAAATCAAACTATCACTCTTTGCAGATGACATGATGGTATACTTAGAGAACCCCAAAGACTCTGCTAAAAAGCTACTAGAAATAATTCAGAATTTTAGCAAAGTGGCAGGATACAAAATAAATCCACATAAATCCTCAGCATTCTTATATATCACCAAAAAATGCAACAGCAAGAGATACAAAGAGAAATTCCATTCCAAACAAATGTTGAGAGTATAAAGTATTTGGGAATCCATCTACCAAAGAATAGTCAGGAATTATATGAGAAAAATTACAAAACACTTGCCACAAAAATAAAGTCAGATTTAAATAATTGGAAAGACATTCAGTGCTCTTGGATAGGCCGAGCGAATATAATAAAGATGACAATACTCCCCAAACTAATCTATTTATTTAGTGCTATACCAATCAGACTCCCAAGAAACTATTTCAATGACCTAGAAAAAATAACAACAAAATTCATTTGGAAGAATAAAAGGTCGAGAATTGCAAGGGAACTAATGAAAAAAAAGTCAGAGGAAGGTGGTCTAAGTGTACCTGATCTAAAGCTATATTATATAGCAGCAGTCACCAAAACCATTTGGTACTGGCTAAGAAATAGACCAGTAGATTAGTGGAACAGATTAGATACAAAGGACAAAAAAGGGTACATCTATAGCAATCTAATCTTTGACAAACCCAAAGATACCAACATTAGGGACAAAAATTCATTATTCGGAAGAAACTGTTGGGAAAACTGGAAATTAGTATGGCAGAAATTAGATATGGATCCACACTTAATACCATATACCAAGATAAGATCAAAATGGGTCCATGATTTAGGCATAAAGAGGGAGATAATAAATAGATTAGAGGAACAGAGGATAGTCTACCTCTCAGACCTGTGGAGGAGGAAGGAATTTATGACCAGAGGAGAACTAGAGATCATTATTGATCACAAAATAGAAGATTTTGATTACATCAAACTAAAAAGTTTCTGTACAAACAATACTAATGTAAACAAGATTAGAAGGGAAGTAACAAATTGGGAAAATATTTTTAAAAGTAAAGGTTCTGACAAAGGTCTCATTTCCAAAATATATAGAGAACTGACCCTAATTTATAAGAAACCAAACCATTCTCCAGTTGATAAATGGTCAAGGGATATGAACAGACAATTCTCAGAGGAAGAAATTGAAACTATTTCCACTCATATGAAAGAGTGTTCCAAATCACTACTGATCAGAGAAATGCAAATTAAGACAACTCTGAGATACCACTACACACCTGTCAGATTGGCTAAGATGACAGGAACAAATAATGATGAATGTTGGAGAGGATGTGGGAAAACTGGGACACTGATACATTGCTGGTGGAGTTGTGAAAGAATCCAGCCATTCTGGAGAGCAATCTGGAACTATGCCCAAAAAGTTGTCAAACTGTGCATACCCTTTGACCCAGCAGCGCTACTACTGGGATTATATCCCAAGGAAATACTAAAGAGGGGAAAGGGACCTGTATGTGCCAGAATGTTTGTGGCAGCTCTTTTTGTTGTAGCTAGGAACTGGAAGTTGAATGGATGTCCATCAGTTGGAGAATGGTTGGGTAAATTGTGGTATATGAAGGTTATGGAATATTATTGCTCTGTAAGAAATGACCAGCAGGAGGAATATAGAGAGGCTTGGAGAGACTTACATCAACTGTTGCTGAGTGAAATGAACAGAACCAGAAGATCGCTGTACACTTCAACAACAATGCTGTATGAAGATGTATTCTGATGGAAGTGGAAATCTTCAACATAAAGAAGAGCCAACTCACTTCCAGTTGATCAATGATGGACAGAAATAACTATACCCAGAGAAGGAACACTGGGAAGCGAATGTAAATTGTTAGCACTACTGTCTATCTACCCAGGTTACTTATACCTTCGGAAGCTAATAATTAATGTGCAACAAGAAAATGGTATTTACACACATATATTGTATCTAGGTTATATTGTAACACATGTAAAATGTATGGGATTACCTGCCATGGGGGGGGGGGAGGGAGTGGAGGGAGGGAGAGGATAATTTGGAAAAATGAATAAACAAACAAACAAACAAACAAACAAATAAATTAATTAATTAATTAAAAAAAAAAAAAAAAACATTCACCTAACAGGATATTCTACTGGGATGAGAAACTCTGCAAAGTATGATAGAAAAGGTTAATTAATCATCAATACCTTTAAAATCGTTGGCTCCACAGATTTTTATGGCCAATGGATTCATCGTCAAGTGAGGAAGAAAGTTGTTATTGTTCAGTCATGTGCCCCATTTTGGGTATTCTTGGTGAACATACTAGAGTGCTTTGCCATTTCCTTCTCCAATTCATTTTACAGATGAGGAAACTGAGGCTAATAGGGTGGATAATGGCAAGGTCACCCTACTAGTAAGTATTAGAGGCTAGATTTACACTCAAGTCTTTCTGACTTCCTGACTCCAGTCCTAGTGCTCTACTCACTGCATCACCTAGCTGCTCTTAGAAATTCTAGAATACTATTAATAAAAACAGGATAGGAATTGAGACAGACATATGATTTCATTGGCATAGGGAACTCCCAGGTGAGAGAATTCCTTCCATCAGTGAAGGTTAGCATCTTCTCTGCAATTTAGACTCTTTAAAGAATTGCCTAAATAGGGTCAGCAAACTACAGTAGAAGGGCCAAAACTAATCTCATGGGTCATACAAAAACAGGTGATAGACCAGATTCTATGCTAGGGTCTATGTTGGCTGACCTGTGGCTATTGAACTAAGAAAGTGAATTAGATTGTAAGTCTCTAAGGGCAAGGATTGTCATTTTGCCTCTTTTTTGGATCCTCAGTCTTAGCAAAGTACCTAGAATATAGTATGCACTTGATAAATCTGTGGTGATTGATCAAATGACTTGTCCATAGTCGTATAGCCGAGTGTCAGAACTCAGACTAGAATCCATATATTTTTGACTTTCCATCCACCATATTCCACTGCCTCTCTCATTTATACAAATATGGCTCCCAAATCTCATGACAGATGAAGTCACTTACAATCAATTAATTATTTATGGCATGGCTGCACTCCAGAGGTTTTGAGAATAAACTATCTTTTGGCAATGAGGTAAAGGTACCCACGATCTTTCACAGGAAGTGATTGTGGAGCTCCTCACAGTCATGAGAGTTCTATTTGCTAAGTACTCCCAGAGCTGTCACACTGTCTGCCCTGGGGAAAAAGAAGAAAATTAGAGACTGTAAAGAGGGCCGGGCTTACACATGACTTGTCTCCATTTTATCTACTTCGAACAGAACAGAAAAACCCAAGAGCAAACCCTTGCCTTCTGATGCAGACACAGCAACAAAATACCCCAGATGAGCTACTTGAAAAGGTTAAGAAGGCTGTACAGCCATTTTGTGCCTTGCAGAAAGAGTCTGCAAAAAATTATTAAGGGAGACAGAGATTAACTTGAGTCAGAAAATCACCCCAATTAAATTCAATTGTCTATTTGATAGGACAGCAGCACTAACATAATTGCCTCACCCCAAAGTGCCAATAACATGATGCTCTTACATATCTCCTGCAGAAATGCTAACACCTTCTTCTCCAACAAGGTCAGGAGACAGATAAAGTGATCCCAACTTGGGACATTCTTGCTTCTCTCTCCCCCTTTCATCCCAAGCCTCTTATATTAGGTTTGCAAGTTTAAATACCATCAAATGACAGCAACAGCCTGAACAAAGCCACATAAGCTCTGCCACTTACCAGTGTCATAGAAATAATCCATATGATACCAGTATGTGGGATAGGCATAAATATAACTCTGTGTACTTTTAATACTTAAATACTTAATGCTTAAAACCTTTAGACACTGTTTTCCCAGATGCTTGTTTGAAGTCTTTCAGTGTTGAAAGATGTGAGGTGACAAGTATTCCCAGGAAGAAACTTTAAAAGTGCTAGGGAAAGACTCTTTTCAGAAGGCTAGGGCATAAGAAGGGGGTTGTGGAGAAAAGTGCTGGAGAGACAGAATAGAGAAGAAAATAGGGATTGTGGATTGGTCATGTCTGTGGAAAATTTAAGATGCATTTCCTTTCAGGGCCATCCAGCTCAGGCTAGGGTTCACATTCCTTGAAGAGTCCTCAGCAAGGAGCATGCATATGGTTAGAAACTGAACCTTCCAGGCTTTAGCATTCATCCAATAGACAAATTTCTAGTATGTCCAAAGCCTATATACCTGGCCAAAAAACCAGCATGGGAAGTAAGGATAAATGAATTCATAACCTTCAGTTCCTACAGGTTTTGGAAGTCATTTTGGAAGATGGATGTGTGAACATTTGTGCTTGATTTAACCCTTTGAAATTTATCTTGTATCCTTGCAGGGGAGAATAGCTGGATTTGGAATCAGAAGAAGCAAGTGGGTTCAAATACTGACTCTCCTATTTACTAGCTAAGTAACATGGAATGAGTCACTAATTTCTCTGGAACTTGATTTCTTCATTTATTAAAATGAAAGGCTAAAAGAGGTGATTCTGGGGGCCCTTTCTAGCACTAAACCTATGATCCCATCACCCTGTAAATAAATATTCTTTGTCTCACTATAATGTCACATATTTCATTCTGACTTGACTAAAGGTCAAAGAGATATTCAGTAGAAAGAGGGACTCATGATGTGTGGATTAAGGTATATAACTACCCCTTAAACACTATGAACCTGAGAATGATGAGGGGATGAGGGGAGAGGAAGCTAGAGAATGCTACATTTGTGGGAACATGTGCATAATTAAGAACTTTTTTTTTTAATAAGGCTGACAGGACAGATAAGTGGAACAGTGAATAGAGCACCAGCCCTGAAGTTTGAAGGACTTGAGTTCAAATCTGACCTTAGACACTTAAAACTTCCTAGCTTGTGTGACCCTGGGCAACCCCAATTGCCTCAGAAAAATAAAAATGGTTTACTAAATAGTAGATTCTATTAAACTTTTTAAATGTTTTATTGATCCCTTTTGACATAAATCATTTCTGGATATCTCCTCCACTCGCATCCCATGAATCTTCCCTCTATAACAAAGAAAAACTGGTAAACACAATAACATATACAACTTTCTGAACTTCACCTCTCCTAAAAGGAGGAAAGTAATGTTTGGTTTCATTATGGTGATCTTTCCATTGATGTCATAGTTATTGTGCATAGTATTCAGGTTTTTTTTATTTTTTATTTTGCAAGAGTTCATATGTATACTCTTGTTTCTCATTCATCATATTTATCATTCTTATAATTTATATATTTTATAATACCCACATAGTACAATTTGTCCAGCTATTTCCCCCCCAGTCAATGGGTTCTGTATTTCCGGTGTTTCTGCTGCTACCAAAGGTGCTGCCATGAACACTTAGGTATCTATGGGAACTTTCTTTCTGTCTTTGACCTCCTTCAGGGAATATGCTCAGTAATGCATCTCTGAGCCAAAAATTCCACCTAATTCCAAAGTGTTTTCCCAAAACAAACAGACTAGCTCAGTCCACCCAACAGCATCTGTATTTCCTCAGTCTCACCAAAACTGTTTTTAATTTTTGAGTGAAAGATGAAAATTCATTTTCATTTTATTTATTATTAGTCATTTGGGGCAATCCGTCATATGATGAGAGATCTACTGATACAAACAACAATAATGGCTACCATTTACATAGTGACTTAAGGTTTGCAGAGCATTTCACATGTTATCTTATTTGATTCCCAACATATCCCTGGTGATTCTCAACATATCTAAGTGAAGTAAGTCATATTATTATTCCTATTTTAAAGATGAGAAAACTAAAGTAGACAGAGATTAAATTATTGCATTAGGTCATATATTCAACAAGTGTCTTAGGCCAGATTCAAACTCAGAATTTTAAGTCCAAGTCCAACACTCTATCCAATGAACCACCTGACCTGACTTCTCTTCTCATAGATCAGACAAATTTTTTTTCTAAGACCGTCATACTATGGTGGGTCATATGTTCTGAAAGTTTACTACTGAATAACCTTGTAAAAACAGTTATTATGCCCTGCTTTTTTTAGTTACTATGTGAACATTCAGTCACTAGAGGATGGGTGCTCCATCTCATCAAAGACCACTGGCTTCAGGACTATGTATTGATTATGATAGGCTCTTGGTCATACAGGACTAACTTGATTAAAGGTAAAGTACAGGCTAGAAACTGAGAAAGCAATAACTGCTGCATAAAAGCATTATGAAAACTGCCTGAAACTGGTTGGGAGCTAGTGATTAAACCTCCTACCTCTGACCAAGAGTTAAAGAAAAAAGTTTAGACCCTTCCGGGGAAAAGAGAAAACAGAGGAGAATGTAAGAGGTCTGCTTGGGTGGAAAACAATATCAACAATGTGTCCTTATCATTCAGTGACAATATTATCCAGCTATTTTCTAAGAATTGCAGCTTTTCTCAACCATGAGGGACCAAGAATCCATACCTCGCTCAGTGACCAGTGGCCATGTGGATTACTCACAGAGAGCCAGACTGTCACCTCCTCAACAGTATTTAGGAGACAATAGTATATGGGAAGGAAGATAGTGAGAAAAACTATAATCTTTTTTAGAGGGACAATCCCTGTCCTTCCAACAAAGATTCCCATCTGGAAGACCTTGTCATCAATATGCTAGACAGCTAGATAATGCAATAGATAGCACAGGGCTTCAAATGTGGAAGACTTCATTTTATATAGGTTAAATTCCGTGGAATTGATGAGAAGATGGTTCTCTAGTTTATACTTAACCAGTATGCTGTAATGATGTAATTGTACTAAAGTATATAAGGGCTAAGAAGGACTGGAAAAGAGACATTTTATCTTTGACTATCCTGTGACTCTCCTGCACTCCTCCACTAAGATCAAGACTGGTCCAGAATAAAGACTCTAGACTCTATTCCTGGCCATTCTCATGATGTTTATTTTGCTGATACCAAGCCCATCCAAAGGACCTCCAGAAAGCTAGCCCAAATGTTACATAAACATGTGCAATTCTTCTAAATATATTTCCTTATTTGTCATGTTATGCAAGAAAAAAAAAACATATAAAAAAAGGAAAAAAAACACAAGAAAGAAAAAAAAAAAAACAAGCAAGCAAACAACAACAAAAATAGTGAAAATACTATGCTCTGATTCACATTCAGTCTCCATAGTTCTCTCTCTGGATGCAGATAGATTTCTCCATCACAAACCTATTGGAATTGCCTTGAATCACTTCATTGTTGAAAAAAGCCTAGTCCATCACAGTTGATTGACACATAATCTTGTTGCTATGTACAATGTTTTTTTTTTGTTTTGTTTTTTTGATTTTGCTCACTTCACTTGATATCAGTTCATATAAGGAAGATTTCATTTTAAATCCTGCTCAGACCTTTATTAGTTATACGATCCTGGTCAGGTCACTTAACTTCCGTCTGCTTCAGTTTCCTCAACTATAAAATGGGGATAATAATAACATTTCCCCTTAAAAGAGTGTTGTAAGGATGATAATATTTGTGAAGTGCTTTACTCAATTTTTTTCACATAGTAGATACTTAATAAATGTTTGTACTCCTTCCTTTTCCTATTTTGCAAAAGCACAGCACAAATAAAGGTATGGTAGGACCTTAGAGTGTTCTCCACTAAAGTATCCCCTGATGCCTGATTAAGTCATGGAACTGACACTGAGTCTTTGATAGCTACTTCACTAAAGCAAAAGCTCTGTAAAGTCCTGCTCAGCTAGAAAGGCTTCCAGCTCCAGCCCAATGCCATTATAGGGGAGGCAGCTAACTCAACTTGCTAGCCAAAAACCAAGTGTGATCTTTGGCTGCATTAAGAGAGGCATGGTATCCAGAGCAAGGGAAGCAATGGTTTCCTTATATTCTGCCTCTTATTAGAATTTATTTATAGGCTCTTGATTAGTTCTGGCCACCATTTTAGAAAGGATAGTAATAAACTGGAGAAATTCTAGAAGAAGGTGACCAAATTGATAAAGGGTCTTAAGATCATGCCATGTGATGACCAGTTATAAAAATTAGGAATATTTAGCCTGGAGAAGAGAAGTATTAAGACTAAGTGGATCACTTTCTTCAATTATTCAAAGGTCTGTGATTTGGAAGAGAAATGAGACTAGTTCTTCTTGGCTCTGGAGAGTATAACTAGGAATAATGACATTACAAAAAGGCAAATTTCATCTTAAGGTCAGGAAAAACTTTCTAACAATTAGAGCTCCCTAAAAATGAAATGGACTGTCATGGGAGGCAGAAGAGTAGGGAGTTTCCCTATTGCAAGAGGCCCTCAAGGAAAGGCTTGGCCACTATGTCTTGCAAAGAGGATCAAATAGGACTAGGTGATATATGAAGTCCTTTTCCTTGAGATTCTACGATTTAGTGAAATAATAATAACAGGCAGCACTCATATATGAAATAAAACTAGCTGTATAAGTCACGGATAGGCAACTTAGATTGTTCTAAGGGGATGAGTCAGCTCTTGAACTGTTCTTCAATCACTGTCAAACCTTCGTATTTCTCACTAACAAGCAACATTCTTGTATGCCATGGAATTTTGGATACCTACTCAGAGTTGCTCTGAATATACCACAAAGGTCATGTCACAGTTGACTGAACATCCATAAATAACTATTTAATGAATAAAAAAGAGCCCAGATTGCTACTCCAAGAAAGGTCAGAATCATAACTAAACTCATTCCAGGCTTCTTGGTGACAGCAAGTACTGATCCTTCACTGGCCAAGGAAGGCTCTCATGTAGCCTGAGGCGGGCTTCTACTGGTAAGTCTGTCACAGCTTGAACACATCCTAGCTCCCACCCTCCCACCCTAAGCATCTGAACTTCAACTTTTGGGAAAGTGCTGGAATGAATCCAAAGCATCTGAGTTTTCCTTCAGAATAACTAACATATTTGCAATGGCCCAGCTGTATTTACTGTACATTGATGAAACTATTCCTAATGCATCCAATTTTCTAACCCAACTGTAATTCAACTCCATTATGGTCAGATTTTTCCTCTGCTGTAGTTTCCCCAAATTGAAACATTTCTTATGCTTAAAGATCTCCCTGGTGCTCAAAAGCAAAATTGGTTTCCTATAAAAACTTGGCATAGATACCATTAATTAACAGAAAACAGAATGCCTCTGTGTGCTTTTTCTCACAAAGTCTACCCATGCAATGCATTCCTTTCCCAGAGGCACAGTTCTTTCCTCTGGACCAGAAATTAAGAATGTATTTTTAAAAATAAGTATATATCTTTCACCAGCAGGGACATTTGAAGAGGTAGCATGCTTTATTTAACAAGAGGACATTAGGTAGAAAGAGAATGAAAATGTGCATCACTAAAAGGAAATAAGCTACGTCAAATGGTTCTGCTAGATTTCATTCTATTTCAATATGGCTTCCTAAGAGGGACTAAAATACAGTCAGTTCACCTGATCACTGAGTAATTCATTAGACTGATCCATTATTATTTTCATTATGCTAAATGACAGCTCCCCAAAGACCCAAGCCAACATCTTTATTATCTTATTATTTCAATTGTCTTCACTTTATTAAATCAGCTATTTCATTGGTAATCAATTGATAATCAAGCTTAAAATAAAAATTGATGACTTAAAAGAAGGAAACGATAGACTGGACAAAACAATATTCTAAACTAAACCATAACCTTGAATTTTTCAGCGAATCAAAGTATCCTGAATGTTTCTGCTAGCCAAATTTATGAGCAGCAGCTATATTGTAGCTATGGTGCCTCTTCCCTCCCTACAAAACAAGACTTTGTTCACTTTGAAAAGTACTTAGTTTACACAAAACACTGTACTAGATGTTGAGGTTCACAAATTGAGATCTACTGAAAGCAAAGGTTATGTCAGTCAGCATTATTTAATAAATGCCCAGACATGGTGTACTGAGGAAAAGAAAAAAAAAACAAAAAAAAAAACCCAGACCTGCCCTCAAAGAGTTCATCATCTAATGGGGAAGACACAAACATACTAACAACTAAGAACAAAGATGACACATGTAATACAGAATATTTTAAAGGTAATCATAGAAGGAAGACAGTAACAATAAGGGAGGTTGGGAAAGTTTTCTTGTAGAAGGTGAGATTCTAAATGTAATTTGAGGAACCTAAGGATGCCATCCATAAGAAAGGAGAATATTTCACCCCGGGGAACAACTAGAGTTGGGAGATGGAACATCTTAGAAAAAGAACATTAAAGAGTCCCACATCATCAGATTGCAGTCAGTGGGTGGAGGTGAAACAGTGATTGCTTTCTCCAGTGACTTCTATCTCTTTTATATCTTCCTTTCATACATAGTGTCGCTGTCGTAATGTTGGTGTTTATGAAAGGCTTAAAATTGCTTAGCAGATATGGGAGTTATGCAAAAATGTGGGAATCAGTATTCCCAGAGCAGGTAAATGTGCCGTATAATTTTGGTTTTGCCTGTGAATATTTAACTACATTTAACCATGGTTCCAACTGTCCTTGGCCCTCTATAATATACCATCCTCCTCCTGCCTCCAGCCTTGGCTCACTTTACCTCATAATATGTTGAAAAGAGAGTGTGTATGTGTGGAAGAAGGAGAAAAAAGCTACCTAAAGTGAGCTCCAGTGATTATTTTTGTCAAGAGATAGAAAGAGACAGAGAAAGAGATGGAGAGAGAGAGAAAGAGACACAGAGAAACAAAGACAGACAGAGACAGAGAGAGACAGAGACAGAGAGAGACACAGAGAGAGAGCAGAGAAACAGAGAGAGAGAGATGGAGAGGGAGAAAGAGACAGAGAGAGAAAGAGAGAAAGAAAGGACTTTTCTTTTCCTCACTAAAAGAAGTACATTCTGGAGAATTTTTAGAAAGGAAAAAAAAAGAAACTAAGAAAACATTTTGCAGTTATCATTCCTAAACTAAACAGGAAATGCTGATGTGTTTCTTAATGAACTCTTTCAAGGACTGATAGCATTCCCCCACATTCTTCCATCCCATTCATGTGACAGGAAGTAGTGCTCATTTATAGAAGGCATGAATCTTGCTTACAGAAGAAAAAAAAATTGAAGTTTTCATATGGGGAACTCAAGTTCAAGTTATCAGATAAACTGAAATACTCACGTTAGGAAGACAAAGGAAGATCTGCTAGCTAAGGGTAGTGTTTGAAGCCTGCACAATACAGATCAAAAGGTGCCCACTCAAGAATATTTGTCAGAAATTGAATTCTCCTCACTGTGTAATCTGATTTGCCATTGTAAATCTGTGCAATAATCACAGCAGTAAAGTTCTTAAATATATGCCCCCAAACTGAATAATTGCCCAGAAGTAAAATGTATCCAAATATCCAATATTCTGACATTTAATAAAAAAATTTGAATTAGATTTGTGGTCTACCATAATTTAATTTGGGGGAATTTAATGTTAAGTAAAACAATGGGAAAATATTACAGGAGCCTTGTGCTGTTCAGAAATGACTGGGGCCTAATCACTTTTTTTTTCCTTTTCTATTTTGCAAATCTTTGCAATAACATCTATAGGCTTCCCCAGAGTTTGGGTTTATTTCAAATATTCCTCTGAATAAAATCTTTTCTGAAGAGGTAGAAGACCTCCAATTACAGAATTCTATGTAAGGAACCTGACCTTGTTTGAGCTGAGAATGTGAAGAATATAAAAATGATGGCAGAAAACTCTGAGCTCATAACAACAACAAAAATTAATGTAATCCTGAGGATCTGTCCCCTTTCCTACTTTTCCAAAAGGAAATTGGGCCAAGTAAAAGAAATAGTGTGTTGAAAAGTGATTGTTGTTGTTTGTTCTTATTAACTCTTCATGATCTCTACTATCTTTGCCATAGTAATAGATAGTAGAGTGATTTGCCATTTCTTTCTCCAGTTCATTTTGCAGATGAGAAAATTGAGCAAGATTAACTGGCTTACCCAGGGTCACACAGCTAGTGAGTGTCTATGTCAGATTTGAACTCAGGAAGATGTCTTCCTGACTCCAAGACCAGTACTTTTTCTACTGGGCTACCTAGTACTCTATTTCAAAAGAGTTGACCAAAAGAATCCTATGGTATATTTGATAAGATTATAAAGTATGGTGAGACTGTATATTCTTATGGACAACTGCCCATTGATGACTCACTAAAAGGATATTGGAACTTCTACTGGAATATGACCATTACCAGTTCATTGAAATGAGGACTAATCATTAAATCTCAGTGGAGATCAAGTGGTTGGATGGGATTATTTTGAGGTGAAGCTAATTCACTTTATGTTAGGCCCATTTAAAAAAGTGTGCACAGGCATACTTTGCAGGAAATCCTGAAAGTTGAGCATTGATTAGAGAATTAAGAACAAGTTTGGGTTATGGATTCTGAGAGAAAACAAACAACAACAAAAATATTTCTGAATCAAATGTGGAAACATATGAGAGAATATGTAGCAGGATCCTCATAAATCCACTACTGGGAAAACATTTCCAGAGATCGAATCCTGATGATGTTGTCCACTAAAATGCCTGATGAAGCACATTCTTATTCTCTCTTTATTTTATCTGTTTAGTTCAGTTGTTACTAATGAAGCAAAGGTGGCTGGCTAGGTAGTTTTTCAAGGAGAAAACATTATATTCCTGGTCACATACTACTACTTAACTGGCCAGACATTTTAGATATACGTGACATCAAGCTGAAGTCTCAGCTGCTACTAGGAGATTATTCAAAGCATTTGTCCTATTGGCAATTTGTCAATAATGTGATCATTCTGTTTTCCATCCAGGAGAGAGTATTTACAACTGACTGCATACTAAAAAGGCATGCCATCCAATAAAAATGTTTCCTCAGGTGATTTGTCTTGTAATGTTCCAAATAAAATGCAGACCTATATTTGTGCACATATACACTCACACACACACACACACATACACACATGAACATAAATCCATAACTTTAAGAAGCTCATATTCTACTGGGAGGTATGCAACATACATTAAGATAAGTAAATTAAAAGTACATATAGAGTAATGCAAAATTATTTCAAGAGGTAGAGAATGCTAATTTAGGAGTGTGAGAAGAAAAATATTAGGAAAGGCTTGGTTCTTTCTACCAGTCCAAGATAAGGAGGGAGTGTTTTCTCAGTTCTGTGAATTGCCCTTTCTCTTCCAGAGAAAGAAGACTAAGGGGGCGGAAGGGAAAGAAATAACAGATAAAGACCCTGTGTATGTTCATAATCAGATCTACCATTCACATGTTGATTGCCAAGCAATATATCTGAATGGCAGGCAGTTGATTGGATCCAGTCATTTTAACTGCTGGGACAGCCTTGTCTGTTCATCGATTCAAGATGACCAGATTGGATGGACTGTTTGGTGATTGATATATTGTTCATGTTCAGCAAACTGGCCATTATGTCTGCTGGCTGAAAAATAAATTCATGACCAAAACTATAGATTCTGATTGAAACAATAATACTTTCATTTATGTGCAAAGATATTGGTGTCCTTTGATCTCTTTCTCCAACAGTGATAATAAACATAAGCTCCTCCGTCTATGTTCTCATTTGTGGTTCAGGGAGATAAGTTGTGGAGAAGCAAAGCAAAGCTGTCTGGCCAGGGATCAAACTCATAACCTTGGCTTCACTAGCAGAATGTTCTGAATAATGACGTTCCCAGCAACCTGTCCAAACAAAATGCCCTTGTCCACAAGAAAGAGAGGACTCCCCAGGCTGAAATGTTGGCACTTGTGCCTCAGATAGAGATAGGGATGGTAAATGAAGGAGAAAGGAAAGACTGAAGGGCAAAGGGACACAGCAGGGGCAACCAACTGGAGGGTGACATCCTCACAAATTGGGTGTCACGTCCCAGACCCAGGAGACCTGGCATGTACATGGCTGACAGGAGGTATCATCATGCTGTTCCACACTATTTAAACTCAATTTAATCCCTGAGTGAACAGAAAGAAATGAAATAGGCATCATTTTAGTTCACATAGTTAGAAAAAAAAAAGTATGTTTTGCCTGTGACTATAGGTTTCCTCCCAATACACATTAGTGGTTATTGTGCAGATGTTTTCAAAAATATATACATTATTTTTTATGATAACGATGAATTTGGCAGCTGGCCCAATGCATAGATCTTCCCAAATATGGCAGGACAACTAACACTTTATTCATTGTGATTAACTTGATATTCATATTCTCCTCTTTCTTTAGATGTGACTCTGCCATGGAAAGCAGAATATAGATTTGCTAGAATAAGGACTACAGGACATAAGGAATATTGGTTCCTATTATCTCTGTCTATTATCGCTTACTTGGTTGTGTCATACAAGTCATTTAACCTCTTTTAGCTTCATTGTTCCCATTTATAAAATGAAAAAAGCAATATACAAGTATAAAAAAAACTGAGTTAGTCTTTCAAAGGCTATTCTGAAAGACCCACAGAAAAGGTACTAAAGTGAAGTTCATTATACCTGCAAATCATTAAACTGTGTGGTTAACACATTAGTATTACAAAAAAATTTGTTAGATTTATTTTCAATGCTTTGTCCTGTATGTTATTCTATTCCAGAGATTCTACTTATCAGAGCATCTCAGGCAATTACCAATAGGTCATATATGCAACTCTCTACTTCAGGGTATTTTTAATTCCTTAAAATCAAAGTTTTAGTAAGTATTCTTCTTACTCTGGTCATTACAATTATTATTTTTTTAATAATGAACAATTATTTTCTTCCAGACCCCTTAACAACTTCTTTGAAGTTTGTGCCAATGGATTATACAATTATCTCAATTGATTATACAATCATTATACCATTCTCTAGTCCCTTCTGTCACTTCCATATATTGATCTCCAGGACATTCACTCACCTTCTTCAATGACTGCCCCATAGCCTAGTTTTCCTTTCTCTCCCTACATCCTATTTTATCCTTTGGATTCCAATACTTCCACATTATCCTGCCATATTTTGAATCTTGGAAATGTTACTCTTCTCTGACTGTTGTCTGCTTAATTAATCAACTAGCATTTATTAAGCACTCGCTACATATCAGGCACTGTGCTAAATACTGGGGATACAAAGATAAAGACAAAAAAAAAAAAAAAACAGATCCTACTTTCAAAGAATTCCAGTCTAATAACACTGCATAGAAGTCACTCTGTACAAACTTATATGCAAGATAAATCAAGAGTAAACTCAGAGGGAAGGCACTAAGATTAAGATCTGGGAAAGGTTTCTTCTAGGAGGTGGGACTTTAGCTGAGATGGGAAGGAAGCCAGTGAAGTCAGGAGGTAGAGATGTTGAGGGAAAGCATTCCAGGAGAATCCCATTTAAGGAAAAGCAGGCCAGTGCTACTGAGTCACAGAATACATAGAAGGGAGTAAAGTATAAAAATGCTGGAAAGTAAACAAGGGTCATACTATGAAGGGTTTTAAAAGCCAGAAGATTTTATATTGATCCTGAACATAATAGGGAGACACTGAAGTATACCGATTAGGGTAAGGAAGTTAATTATGTCTCAAATAACCCTTTGATTGTTTCTGGCCCTTGACCAGAACCCAAGTTATTATGAATTCAGACTGTTCTACCAAGATTAGTTCATCCTGTTGGCTATATTCCACAAAGAGCTTTTGACCACAACTTATGATCAAATCTGCCTCTAACCTCACATTGCCTATCCTTTAACAATGCTCAACAAATAATCTTTTTTTTTTAGTATAAAGACAAAATCAAGACCAATCATACTATATTGTCTCCATGCAAGCCATTATCTCTACCTACTTCCTGTTAAAACCTTGAACTTTGAGCCTGAAACCACTGGGGCACTGATTTGTGAGCATTTGTCTTATTTTACTTGGACTCAAACTTCTATCCTCCTTTCCAACCATCTCTATATAAGGCAGATAGTCTGCTATCTACCATTTTCTTCCATTTAAGGGCAGGAATTGCCTTGCTTTTATTTGTATATTGAGATTAGCACAGTGCCTAATTAACTGTCAGTCTGTCTATTATCTATCATTTGCCTGACATGAGACATCAATTACATTTCTCCATTTCTCTAGTCTTCCAATATGTCTTCACTCATCTCCTTCTTTCCTCTAACCTTAGAATATGAGGTAGCTCCTTTCTTTGTCAAGATTTCCCTTTCAATGTATTCCTTTGATCCCATTCTCTCCAATTTCCTTAGTGACTTTTCTTGACTGGGTCTGATTGAGTCCTTTGACAGCTTAGGACTTTGCAGACTTAACAAAAATACATGAAGACTTAACAAAAAGAGATTTCTTTAATCATAGCTGGAGAACAATATTCAACGAGAATATGCTGCATAGAGAATTCCTTCTATTGAATTAGCTGGGGGAAATTCTCTTGCCCAAGTTATCCATATAAGTGACCAGGAAGTTAGTTCAATAATCTCAACATTAAGCTCCCCGAGTCAACCAAAATTTGAGAATGGACTCAAAATTTTTTAAGAAAAAATTTGTTCAATTTCTATGGGCAGGGAGAGGGAAGTTAAGCTATTTCACCTATCACAGTGACTTTGCTTCATCATTTGTCTCTCTCAAGTATCCTTAATTTTTCATGTTCACTGGCTTCTTCCTCTTCAATTTACAAACACAGGCAAAGCACTCCTATCCTAAAAACCCCTTCCCTTGACCTTGTTAGCAACCTTAAGTTATGATCCTGTCTCTTCTCTCTGCCCACTAAATTTCAATCATCTTTTGACCCAACTGCTCTATGGAAATATGGAAATTACTCTCAACAATAATTTCCTTATCAGCAAATTCAATGACCTTTGTAATTGTTCCTTGATTTCTCCAAAGCATTATACATTATTGAGTATCTCTACTTTCTTGATACAATCCCTGTTGTGTATATCAATTTAATACTACATTCTCATGATTTGTTTTCTACTATAAACTTCTCTAACCATTCCTTCTTTGTTACCTTTTTTGTTCTTTTTCCTCCTTTCAATCTCCAAAGATAGATGTTCCCTAAAACTCTTTCCCTAGACCTCCTCTCTTCTCTCCTCTCATTTTTTTTCCTTTATGATATGTCCTACTCCAACAGTTTTAAGGCTCACCTGTATGCTGATGATTTCCAAAACTGTATATATTTATACTTGACCTACCTTTAGTACTTCAATCCTATATCTTAAATAGCCTACATTGGATGCAAATCAAAATGTCCAAAAATTAATTCACTATTCTCCACTATCCCATATTCTTCTTCTAACTTTTCTATTACTGTTGCCCATACCACTATCCTTCCAATAGCTAAAGAACAAAACGTTAGAATTGCTTTTTGTTCTTCCTACTCCTTTCCTTTAACACCTATATTCAGTTGCCAAGCCTTATCAACTTAACCCATGTCTTTCCACCATCTTTCTCATTATCCTATATCTTCTTATATCTATTCTTTCTCTTTTTTGTCACCTCTCCTTTTCATTTCTCTCCTGTCTTCTATTCTTTTCCCTTATCTTCCCTCCCCTCTTTTTGATAAAGATGAAAAAGATTGGGAATAGTCAATATTGGTAGAATGTGGAAAGAAAGAATCACTAATGCATTGTTGGTGGAGCCAAGAATTGCCACAAGTATTCTGGAATTCCTAAACTCCAAGATCATTCATTTAAAAAGGGAGGTGGACTCCATGTACAAGAAAATATTTATAGCAGCACTTTTGTGTAGAAAAGAACCAAAAACAAAGTGACTGTGAGGGTGTGTGGTTATGGGTGGGTGCATAGAAACAGTGAATATTATGACTATAGAAGCTTGGAAAGATTCAATAAATTGATATGAAGTGAAGTGAAATAAACAGAATAAAGAAAATGTTGTGTATAATGACTAAAATAATACTATAATATCCCAATTAGTTCAAATAATATATCTCTTGAAATGGTCATGTGTATCTAATTTGTACTATATGAAATTATAATTATGTAAAATATAATCATTGGTTCCAGCTGAATGGAAATATGCAGTATGAATAACAAACCATTTCAGGCAGATTCATTCCTGCTAATTGGGATCTAGCTATAAATTGAAAAAACAATCACCACAAAACAGTTGAAAATTTGTAAAATTATAAAAAACCGGGCCTCTAAGAACTGCTATAAGACATTCAGTATCCTACTCAATCAATAAACATTAAGAATCAATAAATATTTATTAAGTAACTATGGAAGTGAGAAGGAAGGAAGGAAGGAAGGAAGGAAGGGAAGGGAGGGAGGGAGGAGAAGGAAAGAAGGGAGGAGAAGGAAGGGAGGGAGGGAGGGAGGAAGGAAGGAAGGAAGGGAGGAAAAGGAAGGAAGGGAGGAAAAGGAAGGAAGGGAGGAATTAGGAAGGAAGAAAGAAAGAAGGAAGAGAAAGAAGGAAAGAAAGAAAGGAAAGAGAAAGAAAGAAAGAAGAAAGAAGAAAGAAAGAAAGGAATAAGAAGAAAGAAAGAAAGAAAGAAAGAAAGAAAGAAAGAAAGAAAAGAAGAGAAAGAAAAGAAAGAAAGAAAGAAAGAAAGAAAGAAGAAGAAAGAAAGAAAGAAAGAAAGAAAAGAAAGAAAGAAAAGTAAAGAAGAAAGAAAGAAAGAAAGAAGAAAGAAAGAAAGAAAGAAAGAAAGAAAGAAAGAAAGAAAGAAAGAAAGAAGAAGAAGAAAGAAAGAAAGAAAGAAAGAAAGAAGAAAGAAAGGAAGAAGAAAGGAAGGAAGGAAGGAAGGAAGGAAGGAAGGAAGGAAGGAAGGAAGGAAGGAAGGAAGGAAGGAAGGAAGGAAGGAAGGAAGGAAGAAAGAAGAAAGAAAGAAAGAAAGAAAGAAAGAAAGGAAAGAAAGAAGAGAAAGAAGAAAGAAAGAAAGAAAGAAAGAAAGAAAGAAGAAGAAAGAAAGAAAAGAAAGAAAGAAAGAAAGAAAGAAAGAAAGAAAGAAAGAAGATAAGAAAGAAAGAAAGAAATGAAAGAAAGAAAGAAAGAAGAAAAGAAATAAGAAAGGAAAGGAAGGAAGGAAGGAAGGAAGGAAAGAAAGAAAAGAAAGAAAGGAAGGAAAGGAAGGAAGGAAGGAAGGAAGGAAAGGAAGGAAGGAGGAAGGAAGGAAGGAAGGAAGGGAAGGAAGGAAGGAGAAGGAAGGAGGAAGGAAGGAAGGAAGGAAGGAAGGAAGGAAGGAAGGAAGGAAGGAAGGAAGGAAGGAAGGAAGAAAAGAGAAAAAGGTTAGAAAGCTAAAAGGGGGGAGAGGGTGTATGCTAAAGTCTTACAGCTGTGGTGAGAAATTCGTTTTAGAGTAGATTTCATCTTTTAGGATGATGATTTCTGGAGATCAATAAGTCCAGAAAAGTACCTAAGTAAGAGGTAGGAGTTCACTCCTATGAGATGTTGCATAGCAAATTTTCTCAATATATCAATCACTTTTGTTGATTATATTCTCAAAAAATAAATAAATAAATAAATCCTTTGTTATAGGGCATGATTCTTTGAGGGGGGAAGGGCAGATACAGGTAAATTATCAGTGATATAAAAACAAAAGATAGGAATAAAAATTTTAATAATGATGATGATGATGATAAATTATTATGATTATTAGAAAACCAGAGCATAGAATATGGAGGTGACTTTGAGGTCAGAAGATCTGAATTCAAGTACAGCCCTAACATGTATAGTCCTGTGTGGCCTTAGACAAATCAGTTAGTTCTCAGTATTCTCTTTGTTCATGATTTTTATCTTTTATTCTTGAAGAGGACCAATGACATCACCAGTGTGCTCTAGGCATTTCTCTAAGATTGTAAGCTTCTGCTGAGAAAGTGACAATTTGCATTGGCAAAGGAGTTTCTTAAACTATTGAAATCATATATTTAGTCCCTTATTCCTATTATTAGTACTCCTCTTTTTTGGTGCTATAATACATAAAAGATATCCTTTAATGTTTTGTAATGATTTGGAAAGTCTCTGAAGATCTCCCCAGTTCAGACTTTAATCACCTTTTATTGGATTACTGCAATAGACTCCTAATAGAACGCCTAGCTTCCAAATTACTCTCTGGTCCATTTTCCATATAGATGTCAGAATCATCTTCCTAAAATATGCCATCAGTGGCTCTCTGTTACTCTTAAGATAAAATATGAATTCCTTCTATTTCCATTTAAAGCCTCTAAATGTACTTTTTTCATTTATTTTTCTGATGTATTAATATATCTATTTTTTTCTTGTTTTGGTAACAAGCATATTTTTTGGTTAGTGCTTGCAAATTTCCTTTAAAATGTGTTAATATCTAATATTTCACATCCTCTCCAAGAATGCAAGATCCTTGAAGGAAAAGACTATTTTTCCTTTATTCTTTGGCTCCCAAGAGTTGAGCAGAGTGCTTTGTACAAAGCAGGTACTTAAATAATCAATTGGACTGTATTGTTGGATAGCACCTCCTCAATTTTCACTATAGTTCTTATTGTTGCTACGAAGATATGAGGAATTTGACTAAATTTCTATTCATTCCAGAGCATATTTGGGACACTGTTGAGTTTTTAAATTGTTGAGTATTATATGTTTCTGGGTTTTTGCTTTTGCTTTTGGCTAAATCTTTGGAACTAGCTTATTTCCTTTCAATGTTTCCGTTTTTAAAAAATTGAACACACATACTCACACATACACACAAATTGAGCAGTATAGTTAGTTATGTCAGGGTTAGTCCGCATTTTGCCATATAATGGATATTATATGATAAACATGAGAGGCAGCATGATATACCTGATTGAAGTGCTTAGTTCTAATCCTGCCTCTTACACATACATATTAGCTGTATAAACATAGGCAAGTCACTTAATTGCATTGATTCAGACAACTTATTAAGGCTATAAATTGCAATCCAATCTGTACCAGAGAAGAATGTTTCTACATTAGGAGTTCTCTCCATTTGATAAAATCACAGGTCCAGATTTAAAAAGAAGGCACATTTCCTTTTTCCAGAAAATGAGGAACTGAACTAACTGTTCCCTTCCAGCTATATAAAATTCTTCTGTGGGTTTCTGGAGAATCTATGAAATGGTCTGCTGAGAGTTTTAGTAGATTCCTTTAAAGGCATTTTCAAAGTGAGACATGACAGACTTGGGCTGGCCTGGCAGACTCAACCATTTTGTCATCACTAATGCAAGTGCTCCTTTGCTTCTGCATCCTTGCCATATGAAAGGATTAGGATTGTTTCAGAGTCATTTCTCTGGATAAATAAATATTGGTGTGGCTGCCATGGAACATTTAGGAAATCTATGTTACTTTCTTGTAATAGTTTTGCAAAGGGTTACTGCTCTAAGAAGGGTCATTTCTCAAAGTGTATCAGGCCCTAGGGGACAATCAAAGACTTTGTAAGGCACGGATAATCTTTCTGCATTCCCTTTTTCTTCATTCAGACTCATTACCCATCCCCCCCCTCTCTCCCTTTCTTCACCTTTTGCCCTCTTTTCTTCCCTTTTCCTCTTCTTTCCTTTTCTTTCCTTTCTTCTCTCCTCGCCTCATTTCTCTCTCCCCCTCTTTATTATCACTTTTCCCTTCTTTCTTCTGCCTCTACCTTCTCTTCTTCTCCTTCTCTTCCCTCTCTCCTCTTCTTTGCTCACTCCCTTATCTTTCTCCCCCTCCCTCTTCCTCTTCTATATCTCCTTTCCCCTTTTCCCTTTCACATCTCTCTCTTCCCTCTCTCCCTCTTCCCTCCCTCCCTCTTCTTTTCCTCTGTCTCTCTGTCTCTCTCTCCCTCCTTCCCTCTCTCTTCCCCTTTCACTCTCCCCTCATTCTCTTCCTCCTCATGTTGTAATAGATGACAAATGATGATTTTTTACACTTCTGAAATATTTTTTAATTTTATTTTTTACTACTTTGTCTTTCATTATAGTTAGATAACCTCATTCATGTTGCTACATAGAGAGCTAGCCAGGAAGAAAAGTCATCAGTAAAAGAAGGGAAGTTTTGCCAAGAACTACAGATTAAAGGGAGGAATCTCTATGATTGGCAGGAGACTGTTCCCCGTTTGTGGATCATATAATCAGCATGTTGTAAAACTCCTTGTGGAAAGAAAGTGACTTAAACCTTCCACAAATCCCCATTATACTGTCCCTTACAATATTTTCTTTTTTCTATTTTTGCCATTATCATTCTCATTCTCACTGTTAATATCAGTTATACTCTTATTATTTTTATTATACCCCATTTATAAAAGCATAGAATCATAAAGGGATAGAGTTCAAAGTAGTATTGGAAGCTATTTAGTCCAGTCCCTCTCTGAAATCCTTTCTGCTTTCCTCCCAAATTCTGACCAGTTTCAAAGTTTTCAATTCCTTTAGGAAACCAGCAATTAGACAATTTACCATTGCATGAAACTTAGTAACATAAGCTGCCATTGGTTTGAAAAGATGTGTGTTCAGGCTATCCAGATCATTATTGTTATCAGTGAGAATAATAATGAAAATTGCCAGTTAACATGTGTTTTAAAAGTTTGCAAAGCTACATATATAAATTTAATTATTTCCTTATAGTGATCCTATGAGGTAAATATCATAGGTAAGCAGAACCTCAGAAAAGACAAATGAATTGCCCAAAGTCATACACTAGTGTCAGAGATGCAGCTGACTCCTAACTCCAAGTGCCATGACTGCATTTTTATATATCTGCATCATAAGGTCATAGAATCATATATTTAGAACTAGAAGTTATCTTAGAGGTCATGTAGTCCAACCTCTAATTTTTGTCCCAATCAATTCTGCTCTAAGAGATGATATTGTGAAGATATAACATTGGTATATGATCATGATGGAGTACTATTATGTTATAAAAAATGATGAACTTGATGATCTTAGAAAAACATAAAAACATTTGAACAAATTATTGAAGAGTGAAGGATCAGCACCAAAAAAAATTATATACAGTAATATCAATAGGGCATATCTAGGGTAAGGGAAGGAAAAAAAGAGAATAAAGAAATTTGTCAGATAACTAATTTATATAATATATATATGTATATTTGTGAATAATGATAGACATTTCTAGGGTAAGGGGAGGAAAAAAGGAGAATAAAGAAATCTATCAGATAACTATTATATATTTAAAAGGAATAGCAAGTTGTACATAATAGATTTGCAATTTTATGTACAATCATCTTTTAAAATATATATGTATATATACTCTGTTATGAAAATGTTTGTTTTATTCTATAAATTAAACATATTTAAAAAAAATAAGATATAACAAAAAAACTGTCCAGGCCATATCATTAACCTACCTGTTCATAAAAATTTTTGACATCCTAAACCTTTGGATGGAGAAGTTTCTTCACATTTCCAGAAGGAAGAAAGATGTCAATAGATAAAGTACACAATGAAGCAGTATTTCATTCTTCTCTGGGCTTCCTGTTTCCTTCAACCTTCTGACTCTAAAATCTGCTTTTTTTCTACAATACTCTAGTAACCTTTTCCTTTTGGAAGATATCTCCACTTATGTAGCACCTATCTTCTGGTTATTTCTTCATGAAACTTCTGTTTTAAAGAAACTCCCCCCTACCATTTATAGTTGATCCTTCATTCTACTCTGGGCCCTGCTTGCTATCTCATTTCCATAAGGCTTTCTCTTTTTCTCCTCCTTTCTCTTAATTTTGGGTTTTCTTTTTTATTATGCATATATTTTCTATAGAAAGTAGAGTTCTCAAGGGCAGATGGCAGATATCTTTCTTTAATAGTTAGTTTTATCTGTTTGCCCAAAGCTTAACACCGTTCCTAGTGTATAATAAGCAGTTGATAATGCTTATTGACTTAAGAAGGGTAGATACTTACTTACATTTCCTTTACAAGCTGTAATAAATCACTCCCAGCTTTGAATTCTTTACAATCTTGGAATAAATCACTCCAAGGGTTTGAGCCAGTGATGTGCTAAATCCAAACTGGATATTGTTCATTTTTTTCAGTGTGGGTATTTATGCTTTAGAAATCAGTAAAGCTTCAAATTAGGGCTTGATTTGTTGTCTTGATTACCTATGTCTAGATTTAAAAAGCTGTAGAGAAATATTCACAATTCAAAATAAACTTCAGAGTGGGTTCATGAGTACACTCCCCTCTTCTTATCTTTCTGTTCCCCTACCTAAAAAACAAAACAAAACAAAACAAAACAAAACAAAACAAACAAACAAACAAAAAAACAACCTGATTGTTAAGCATTTATCAGCAGACTCTTGGTGAGAATAACTAAAGACTTCACACCCTTTTATAGGATACAAAATTATTCACTCAAAATCTAATAGTGGAATACCCTGTACAAAATGCAGTTAGAATCTTCCAAGTCTGAATAGAGGAATCTTATATTGTATAGTCTGTGTTATCTGCTCTTACTTTCAGTCTCAATTGGAGACTCAGCTGATCAGGGTCCCCTGATAATTCTTCTCCCTGCTCCATCATCAGTATCAAAAAAGTATTTAATGAGATAATATATGTAAAGCACTTCACAAACCTGAAAATACTATGTAAATGCTAGCTACTGTTGCTACTGCTGCTATTGTTTCATCTTCTTGTGTAGGTTGTGTAAGTTCTTTACATAAGAAGGGTGACTTAAACAGAGGCAGCAATATTATGCCTCTATTACAAACTGCTTTTATTAACTCATTTTTCAAAATTAGTCTTCTTCCTATCGATTGATTCACTAGTAAGAGAGTTAACAGAAAATTGAAGTTTCTTCCTTATTACCCTGCTAAAAATTAAATATTCTTCTCCCTTGGAAATTGAAAGCAAGAGAATGGAAGCAATAAGGGGCACACACTTTGATTTCATCACACACAGATATGTGAGAGGCATTGGATGAAGCCCTCTTCTAACTTCCCTTCTGGAGTCTGGGTCAGCACTGGGTATGCACCGCCACACAAAAATCATGCATCCATTTGAATTATTTCTTCCAATGGTAGGAAGGCTTTGCATTGACCTATTATCATGATTTTCCAATTCTCCTTGTGACTGACCAGTTATATAATAAATGTGTAATAAACCTAGCTAGATTTAGGAGTGTCAGTTGTGGCTAGACATTAGAAAACTTTTAAATGAGATATAAGAAAATAGCAAACTCATGATGTCTCTGATCTTATTAAGACAGTGTTCTGAGCAAATCTTCTGACTCATTATTGTATTGCCCAAATTCATACAAATTGTTTAATTTTTAGCATCTATAAAGCAGTCTAAACCCACCAGTTAAAGATCCAGACTGCAAAAGGAACAAGAAGATAGCATTCCTAGAATCAAGAGCCAGGATGACTCAAAAGTTGGTCCTGGCTTCTTTTAAATCATGGTTCTTAATCATAACCCTACCTCAACTCCCACCTCTCATCCCCCAACAGAACACCTTATCAACCTGATACAAAAGATAGCTGGTATCTCCATGAAAAAAAGTTCTGGATGGGAAATGAAGAAGATAAGAATTCAAATGTGCCTTTAGACACTTATTGTGTGATTCTAGGGAAATGAATCACTGGGTCTGCCTCAATTTCCTTATCATAAAAAGGAGTTGACAATAGAACTTAATTTTCAGAGGTGTGTTGTGAAAATAAAGTGAAATGAAAGCTTTTAAAGAGCTTCTACATGCTAGCTATTATCAAATCTGGGCAAATCACTTAACTTCTCAGTGCCTCAGTTTCCTCTTTGTAAAATGAGGGAGTTGAACTAAATAGCCTCAAAGATCTCTTTCAACTCCAGATAGATAATCCTATGGTCTTTCCAGCTCCAGATAAGTAATCCTATGCTCCCTCTCCCTTTCAGCTCTAGATAGATAACCTTATGAAATGTGGCATTCAATAGCCTATGTATTTGCTAGCATTTAGTTTTGCTTAAGTTTTTTTCTGTTACAGGACAGGGGTCAGTTTAATATGGGGTGAGGGGCCAGACATATTGAGAAGTAACTGTGACATAAAAATAAAGAATCAATAAAACAAAACAAAAAGAAAAGGAATAGACAAGGCCAGTGACTATAATGGGTTGAAAAATCATTCAACTCAGTGAATTAAACTTCATGTTGGTCACCAGGAAAAATCCTGGGCAAAAGCCATGACTCCAGTTAGGATGCTCATATTTCTAGACATAAAAAAAACCCATCCAGGAAATATCCAGTGCTTCTTTTCATCTTCTCCCAGCTGAATCAAGTCATTTTAGCCCTGAATGGCTTTTTAATGTCTTTGACACACTCTTTCTCTGGAGTCTGCCAATACCATAATGTACTATTTGGCTGGCTATTTTTCTAATTTCTTTTTCTCAACTCAGCAGCCAGAATTGCTTCTCCTGTCTTTGGCAGAGGTTGCAGATGTCCATTCCTGCTGACTTTACTGACTGATTTGTTTTCCCCAAAATCTATAATCTTTGGATCCTTTATTTTTTTCACTACTAAGGTTTCAGTGCTGATTATTAGCTATGGTCTCTTTTGATTATAATCAAAGTCTGTTCCTTGTTGTAGAAAGTACCTGGCTTGGATCTCAAAATCCTATGGTACCTTGAAAAATTTGATGGTTGAGTAGTGTGAGCAATATGAGAATTTAGCTTACAACTTTCTTAACTGCTGTTTAAAATATGAATCCATGTCCTTCCAGGTGATAATAAGTTTCCCTAAAGGCAGTTAAGAAGACTAATGCTCTAGTAGGTTTATCATCATATTCAAGAACAATTCAGTTATAGAACTCCACAAATCCTTCTCCCAAGGATTTCTACAACTATAAGTGTAACTGTAAGGTTTTTTTTTTAAATTGTATCTACAACTGTAGTTTAATTAAAATGGGATTTAATCAACAGGCATTTATAAAATACTTAGGCATTCCTAACACTGTGTTAGGCACTGGAAGAAATATAGAAGTATGTTCAGGGATCCCTTTTCTTTCATTGCTTAAAATATTGCTGAAGAGAAAAAACTAACACCTACGATATAATTAAGCACTGAGCAATACAAAATTCTTTAGTTATGAGTAGTTCTTAGAGAAGTTTGGGCCTAGGAAAAATTTCAAGTGGGAAAATATATAATATTCTCATTCTTCCATTCAGAATCCTACTCCCTCATTCCCCAGATGTTCAATGCCCCTATGAAAAAATGTAGCTACCCCATCCAAATTATAGTGACAACTTCCCTGTTCTTCCCTTCCAGGAAAAAAAAAAAAAAGATCATAAAACTATAACATACCCTCAGGAGCCAAATAAAATCTTTTTTGTTTTGTAGATAAAAAAAAAAACTGAGGGTATAGAGAAGTTAGGTGAGTTGTCCAAGGTCATATAGCTAGTAAGTACTTGAACCCAAGTCTCTTGATACCAAGTCCAGTGTCCTATCCAGTATACCAACCTGATTTTCAAAAAATATAGCTTCATAACTATTGAAAAAAGCAAGATGTGTTCTCTAGATCTAAGACTGGTTATTACAACTAATCAGAGTTCACCTATTTTTAATATTGTTCCATTTATATAAGCATAATTATTATGTATATCGATCTCTTCATTTTGCTTACTTCATGCTGTATGAGTATATACATGTCTTCCCAGGTTTCTCTAAATTTCTTAAATGTGTCATTTTTTAAAAATTCAAAAGCATTCCATTCCCATTCATATTTCACCTTGTTTAATCATCCTACTACCAATGTGATTTAGTCCATTTCTGCCTAAATCCCTTGTTTTTCTTTTGCCATAGGATTGATGTGGTTCTCTGCTGAGGGAATGTAGAAGGAAGATTATTATCTTGATCAAGAATTGTTACCAGCAGAGATCAGGACCAACTTTTGAGTCACCCTTGATCTTAATCCTTGAGCTGGCTTCTTCTTGCTCCTTTTGGATAATGAGTCCCTAATTGATGAATCTATTTGGTTGTGGATGATAGAACTTAAGCTACATCCAGATCTAATTTTGAACAAGGAAATGAAGAGAGTTAATAGGGTTGAGTAGAGGACTGTCTTAATAAGTTAGCAAGTCTCAGAACCTTACCTGAGACCGAGTATTCTATCTTCAAATCTAGAGCTTTACCCACTTCACCAAAATATTCCATGATAAAAATCTTTTCTAGCCTATTCCTCCTATTAAAATTTACCTTCCTGAAAGACCTGGAGAGACATGAAGTGATGCTAAGTGAAGTGAATAGAATCAAGAGCACCTTATACATAACACCAACAAGATTATGTGATGATCAACCCTGATTTACCTGGCTCTTTTCAACAATGAGGTGATTCAGTCCAATTTCAATAGATTTGTGATGGAGAGAGTCATCTGCATCCAGAGAGAGAACTCAGGGACCTGAATGTGAATCACAGCATAGTATTTTCACCTCTTTTGTTATTGTTTGCTTACTTTTTTTCTCATTTTTTTCCTTTTTGATCTGATTTTTCTTGTACAGCATGATAAATATGGAATTATGTATAGAAGAACTGAATGTTTAACCTATATATTAAGTTGGATTACTTGCTGCCTTGGGGAGTGGATGGAAGAAAAGGAAGGAGAAAAATTTAGAACATAAGTTTTGCAAGAGTAAATGTTGAAAGCTATCTTTGCATATATTTTGAAAGTAAAAAGCTATCATTTTTTAAAATTAATTTAAAAAAAGAAATAAAATTTACCTGCCTGATATCTCATTGCATCTCAATTATCTTTTAAAGACAGCCTGTAACAGTCAAGATCTAATACAAGGGAGCATGATCCACAAAATCGGTGACTTCTTGTGGAAAATGAAGTAACATTACCTTTGGGTTAATATATGTCCAAATAGAACCATCATGGTCTATTAGCAGAAAATGCAACTTTACCTCTAAGTAAAGATGAAAGACAACAGGCCACTGAGTTGACCTCCAAAGCTAAAGTACAAAATCTTTTTTAATTGAGAGGTTATAAGCCGGCAAGAGAATAGAGACTTTTGCCAGAGGTAACAATGTGAACTTGATTCATGTGCAGGTACAAAAATCAAGTATAAATGCTTATCCCAGAATGGTCAAGGATTCCTGCAAATATCTGGGACACACAAAATGATCAAGATATCCCCCAAACCTGCCAATAACTATCTGAATCCCTCTCTTATGTAGCTGTATAACTGCATAGTTTTCTCTCCTAAGGCATGGAACAACATGGGAAGTAATAAGAGATATTTTAATCTTTGGGAATTGAGAGCAAGTCAGATTCCACTCTGAGGCTAGAGAAATGGTAAGTCAGGAAAGTAATAGATTCTAGCCTTGGGATAGAAGGTAAGGAAAGATGGTTATAAGAATAAAGCAAAAAGGATGGATTGCTATATCTTATTTTACTTATTACTTAAAGCTTCTTAATATTCATGCTTTTTACCTAATTTAATTAAACTTCGATTTTGATCATCATTGAGTTCTAAGTGATTTGTTGATAATTAGATTAAAAGAAAAGAGAATTTTCCCATGAAATGGGGGCTGAGCCAATATAGAATATATTAAATCCAGGTCTAAAGTTGACTTTGGAGTAATACAAAAGATATGCTTCACATATAATAATGAAGAATATGTTATGTTTATGGGGGTTTCATTTGAGGTTAATTTTAATATTTTATATCTTTTTTTCTTTTATCTTTTCCCAACTATAATTGACAGTTCAGAGTTTTTATTTTTTGAAACTGAAATCTTTCCTAAACAAAATAACTATTGTTTTACTATATCTCTTATCTTATGGTATGGTATGGTATGGTATGTAAAGTGGCAATTTAATATTCAAAGAGTTGTACATATCTTATATGCTACTATAGAGTGGCTATTTTCATTTGATAAGTTGCATTATAGCCTGGGATCTTTGAAAAAATAGAAGGCACAAGTAGACCTTGAATTTCATCCATGAAGGTAAATTTGGGGATTATTAATGAAATGCCATAATGAAGATATTGAAAAGTCTTTACATAGTATGAATAGTTTGAGGAAATGTCAGATGCCAACTAGACAATGCAAGGAATAGAATTATGACTTAATCAGTTGATTGCTTCATTTAACAGTACAAAAATCAAAAGGAATGCTAGATGATATAGTAAGTAGAGCATCAGGTCTGGAGTCAGGAAAATCTGAGTTCAAATCCAGTATCAGATACATATTAGTTGTGTGATCCTAAGCAAGTCACTTCAGCTCTGTTTGCCTTATTTTTTTATCTGTTAAAAAAGGAATACCAAAGAATACTACTTCAATATCAGAAGGAGGAGGAACAAAAGAAGGAGGAAAGGAAGAAGAAAGAAGAAAAAAAAGGCTAAAACAGTCTTGGACAGAGGAAATATCACTTTCTAGGAGGAAACCACCATGTAGTTTTAGCTGGTCAGTATTATTAGCTGGAGATCAAAGCAGGAAAATGTTTTTTAAATTTTCCTTTTTTTTGTCATTAAATTAATAATCATCAACAAACATAAGAATTTTGATATACAGAGAATTTTAAAAATGAAATAAAACCAGAGTTATTTTAAAGAATAAGGATGACAAAATTGATCAGAAAGGATAAAAGCTCAAAATCCTCAAAGGAAATTTTAAGGAGAAGAAAAAGTAGGAATAATGGGAATAGAACAATATCAACTGCCAAAGTATAAAAGCAGCAGTAATTTCTAAAAGAATAATGGGAAAAAAACAGGTGTGGAGAGAAACAATAGCTGCCTTGATCAAGGTGTTCTGTGAGCCATAGCCCATCCTGCTGGGGTAAGTTGGGTGGCAAATTCTTATGTAGGAGTGAGACACCAGCACAACTGATATGAACTTTTTTTTTCCAATCTAACTGAGTCAGATCAATCTGTGAAGCAAGAAGAATAGTGTGTGGAGTGGCAGAAGGGGCCCATGACCCTCTCAGGCATGCTAAGTGGTAAGAATACCCTCTAAACCTGCTACCAACTACCTAAGTAAGTCTTTTGGTGATTGCTCAGTTTCCTTTCCACAGAGAGGAATGCAATATGAAAACAGAACTTTAGCCTAGAGAGAGTGGGAAGAAACACTGGACTTCCAAGCCTAAGTGGGTGGAAGATAAAAGAGTCAGTTTTTTGGACTGAAATAAAAGTGATGGCCATGTGTTATATTATTTGCAGCTTGATGCTTCTTTATATTACCAAGATTTTCCTAATATAAGTAAGGTGCTTTTCTTTTTGATTGTAATATGACATTATTGTGGGAAAAATACCTCCTCTCTGAATTCACAGCACAGGTAACTGCTGCCAAAATATACATTTATCACAACACAGAAATTTTGGACATAAAAACCCAGGCTTTATTATTGTACTCAAGAATAGATTCAGGCCTCAGAGAAAACCTAAACAATCATTAGAATTCTAATAATACTATTCCTAGGAAAAAATACATGAGATGGCAGGGACATAATACTGTTACATAGTATAATCTTGTACATTTTTCTTAGGCCATAAAAGTGAAAGAAGTTAGATCTATAATGTCATGCTTCTTTCAATGGCATAAAAGTTGATCAAACTTAGTTAAAAAGAGACATAATTTCATATATCCCCTAAGGAAACAGACATGATCAAGGTGAACTAAGTCCAGGTACAGATTAAACTAAATTTAGAAGATTGATTTAGATTGATTTTGATTTGATTGAGAAAGAGGATTTACATGTCACCAAAGATTCAGGGACAGTGGAGATTCTTCCTCTATCTTATTATCTAAGAAATGTTGATGGTTCTAAAGTAAATTCTTACATCCTATGGGACAAGTTTTGATCCAGGAGGTTGATATTAACCAAAAGTTATAGGAGGAATAAACAGAAGTAAAAATTTCCCATAACAATCTCCAAGTTATTAACAGCTGAGTCTAAAAAGGAGCTTCCTGGAAAATGGAGTCTAAATCAATATAGAGTTACTTGAATCTAAGCCCCAAGTGGATTTAGGAATAAATGAAAAAGAACATTCTTCATAAGCACCTGAAGAACTCATTATGAACATACTTACCCAAATTAATCAATGTATATTTTGATCCTGTGGATTCTAGAAATATTTTTGTTGTTTGTCCTTTATTTTCAAAGAGGACCAATGATAATCATGGGGATTTAAGTAAGTCAGAGCTGCACAGAGTTGTCAGTCTCATTCTGTCTTCCAGACATCAAGTCCAGTGGTAAGACCAAAGTCAGGAGTGCTGGTGATGGTGTGGAAGGCAGTGGATCATTTGGAGCTTTTGATAGCTTCAAGCACTTTTCGGCACCTGCTTTAGCAGTCTTCAAGGCTATTGTTCTCATTTATCCCTCCAAGAGAAGTCTTCACATGTCCAACATCCCCCCATCTCACTTTATAAGAGAGATAGGTAGGTGGAGTGAAGTATCTAGTCCACCTGGCCTGGAGTCAGAAAGACTCCAGCCTCAGATACTTTTAGCTGCATCATTTCGTTTCCCTTAGCCTCAGTTTCCTCAGCCATAGAATTGTGATAATAATACCTTTATTCTCCCTTCCCCTACCCCGCCTAAGTTTGCTGTGTGGATAAACTGAAATTATATTCATAAAGTGCTTCTCAACCCTTAAAGTGCTATAGAAGGTATTCCAAAGATCTTAGCACAGTTTTAAGTTTTAATAAAATTTAAATAAAACTTAAAACTGCATTAGAAGTTTAAAACTTCACTGGAAGTTTTGGTCCATCCTTATAAAAGCTGCCTGTTATGATTTCAGTCCAAGTTCTTTCTACTCCATCACAACAAAAGCAGTTGCCCAAAAATATGTAGTGGAGATCCTGGTTATTAATTCAGCTGGGATGAATCCAAAGGGTGTTTTCACAGTCATTAAAATCCAAAGACAAAAAGTATTTTATGTGAGTTTTAAAATCAATAGAAATCTTAAATTTATTTTGGAGACTGAGGCAAAGAAAAAGGAGCAGGATTGCTGGAAGAAAAAAAAACACAACAGAAAATATGATGATTAAACTTAACAGACCCTACTCAATCCATTCTCTTCTGGAAGAAAGTAGTAGATAGAAAAGGCATTGTGACTTTATTAAAGAGGTACTTTATGGATGCCCATCAGTTGGAGAGTGGCTGAATAAGTTATGTTATATGAATGTTGTGGAATATTATTGTTCTGTAAGAAACAATAAGCAGGATGATTTCAGAGAGGCCCAGAGAGACTTACAGGAACTGATGCTGAGTGAAATGAACAGAACCAGGAGATCATTGTACAAAAGAACAAAAACTATATACAATTATCAATTCTGATGGATGTGGCTCTCTTCAACAATGAGATGATTCATCCAGTTCCAATGCTCTTGTGATGAAGAGAGCCATCTATACCCAGAGAGAGAAGATTATGGGAAATGAATGTGGTTCACAGCATAGCATTTTCACTCTTTTTGTTGTTGTTTGCTTGCATTTTATTTTCTTTCTCATATTTTCTAGTTTGATTTGATTTTTCATGTGCAGCAATATAATTATAAATATGTATGCATACATTAGATTTAATATATATTTCTACCATTTTAAATATATATTGGATTATTTGCCATCTAAGGGAGAGGGTAGGGGAAAGGAAGAAAATTGGAACACAAGGTTTTTTATCCATGCATATATTTTGAAAAATAAAAAGCTTTAATAAAAAAATAAAGAAGTACTCTTAACAGTGTCAGCAAAAATGGAAGACCTGGTTGGAATCTGGACCAGGAAATAAACCAGAATATACCTCAGTGACTTAGTAGATACAGAGCACTACACCAGGAGTCAGGAAAACCCAACTTCAAATCCAATCTCAGCCACCTACTAGTTGTGTAATCTTGGGAAAGTCATTTAACCTCTATTTGCCTCACTTTCCTCAACTCTGAAAATGTTAATGACAATACTAATACCTACAGCACAGGATTGTTGTGAAAATCAAAAGAAATCCTATTTGCAAAGCACTTAACACAATGTCTGTCACAGTGCTGAAAAGTTTCTGTGGCATGCCCCAGAAATATCTTTCCTTGACTTCATAGTGTTGAACATCTTTGTGACTTGCATGAATACATAACACCCATGTTGATCAAATTTGCAGATGTCACAAATCTGGGAGGTATAACAGATGGATGGTGGAACTAGGATCTAAAAAAAAATGCAACAATCTGGAACAGTGGACTGAATTGAATAATGAAAAATATAGTCCTATACTTAGATTTAAAAGAATATTTGTTCAAGTATAGGTAGTTATAGCAAAAGACATATTTGCAGAATATCTGGGGATTTTAATTTTCTGCATATCCATACAAATAAATAGCTTGATATGGCAATGAGGTGTAATGGATAAAAAAAAAAAAAAGTCACCCAGGCTCCTAATTCATAGACAATTCTGTAAGAGATAATATGCTCCCTTAGATCAACAGAGCAACTTTATTCAGTTAGGAATTCTTATAATAATAAATATCATAGGTTCAGTCCCTATACCTTTTCCCTAGTGTGTCATAACAAGTTAAATGTGATTGCATTAATAAAAGCATGGTATCTGCAATAAAGAGGGTCATAACTTCACTATATGCTGAGCCAGAAATCATCTGGAGGATTATGTTCAGTTTTGAGCCCCTTAAGGTTGGAAGGATGTGAACAAACTAGAGTGTATACATTGAAGAGAAACAAGAATGGTGAAGAAAATGTGATGATTGGTTGAAGGCATTAAGGATGCTCGCAGCCTGGAGAAAACTTAGAATGGATCCAATAGGGATTTAGATTTGAAAAGGGATTTAGATTTGATCTCTTTGGGCTACAGGGAGGAAGATGAATAGAAATGGTTAAAGCGGATGGAAGCTGCAAAGAAGCCAATTTCAGTCCAATATAAGGTTAAATTGTATAAGCTTTCCATAATTAGGGTGAGATACCTGATGAGATAATGAATATCTGGATAACTAATAATGAACACTCATTGGAGAACTTCCATGTAACAAAGTCTTGTGATAGAAAGGATACTCATTCATTTAAAACAGGGATAGGGAAGATCTGGCCCGTGGGCCATATATCATTTGACCTGGCCCTGTCAAGGTAACCGCAGGTGATGATGAGCTAAAAGATAAGTACAATAGCTTCCCTTTGCTTGAGTTTTTGAGTTTTTATTAATATATGGATGTCATTTGGAGCAGTAAAAGAAACAAAGACCATGAATCAAGTATTAAGGGAGAAATAAGGAGGAGATAAAGAATACAGGGTGTCCTAAAAGTATTAGTTTTAAGCTTACTTAACCTTATTAAAGTTTAAAAACTACACTGGAATTTTAGGGATATCCACATAATTATTTATATTTACATAACATCTTAAGGTCTTACTTTCCTCACAACAGTTTTATAAATGGTAGTCTGTAGTCAGTGGGGATACTCTGGGTGAGGTATAAGACCCTTCAGCCCAGAGGGAACCTGCTGACAATGTTTGGTTCAGCTCGTCATCTCCTCTAAGGGCTCTTGGCCTTCCTGAGAACTCAGGGGGGTGGTGACAACCTGTGTTATGACTGAAGCAGAGTGATACTCGTTGGAAGAGTTATACCAAGTGGCAAACTACTTACAATAGAAACTTGTTTATCTGGTCCCACATGAGCAGTATAGGCTAGGTGCATGCCTAGTGTTTTTGGTACATAAGGGTATGAGGGTATAAAAGGGGAAAGTCCTTGAAATAAATGGACTACATTTTCCCACCATCCTCAGGCACACCTCATCAATTTTTCACTAGGAAGGTATATTTTAATCACCCCAGCGTGGGGGATCTCAAAAGCAGGATATAATAGTAGTCTGAGCATCATTAGCAGTATTATATATGAAGAAACTATGACTCGGAGAGGGAAGTGATTTGGCAAGGTAATGTTGTTAACAAACAGAAAAGATGAAATTCAAACCCAAGCTTCCTGGTGTTTGTTTTTTTTCTCTTCCAATATGCTGATTCTCAGGTATGAAAAAGAAAAAGCAAAACAGAAAAAGCTATTAGGAATGAACAAAGGATACAGTAGACTTGCTACAGAAGAAGTTTTGTTTGAAGGCTATAAAATAGGTGAGAACAGAGAGGGAATGTCGAAAGGAATTAGTAAAAGGAAAAAACCAAAGATATTATGTATAATGAGCATGTTATCAATGATGCACAAGGGCCTGAAGAAAAAGAAAGATAGGAGAGAGGAAGTTGCACAGATTCTGAGACAAGTTTCTCAGAAAGAGAGGAATCAAAGGAGAGGAAGAGAAAAAAGCAGCTCAAAGGAAACCTTGAAAGATTAATTAAAATCATACAAACATAGATATAGTATAAGGGAAAGTAGAGATTGTGATTCATAGGCTAGAGATGCTTCCAAAAAGGGGTTTGAAGAAGAAATTTGAAATGCAATTTTTCTCAAGAACATAGCAGATGACAAAGAGGAAAATTTATTGTGTGACTTGGGCTCCTCCAACTAGTTAATAAAGAAGAGATTCTTGGTTATGTACATTTTATTGCAAAGAATGTATATATTGAAAAGCATGTGTGTTTAGTTTGGAAGATGCATGATCACTTACATGAATGAAGAATACATACAAGCGTATGCCCTGCCCTTCAAAAAGATAGGAGGCAGGTAGATGGACAGTGAATAGAACACTAGTATTGGAATCAAGAAGGAGCTATGGGTATAGTGGTTATATCTTTGCCAAATGGGTTTATGAAGAATCAGAAAAGACTGAAATTACTCAGAAATAACAAAAAGGATTCAAGAGGATCTGAGATCAAATTTTACCTCAGAAGTTTACTACCATTATGATCCTGGTCATTTCACTAAATCTTGCTTACCCAAGATGTTCCTTATCTGTAAAATGGAGCCCTACCTTCCAAGGATGTTGAGGCTTAAATGAGGCAATGCCTATAAGTATTCCACAAACCTTAAACAATATATGAAATTATCTATATTACTCAGAGGATCATAAATTTAAAGGTCCTCTAATCCAATTTCAACACAGATATTAAATAGTAGAATCCAGATTTGATTCTAAGTCCTCTGTGTTCAAATTCAGAATTCTTTCCATTTTACCATGTTATAGTGCTATATAGTCACCTTAGAATCAGTCTGTAAAAATCCAGTAGTGGATCTTATTCTTATTTGGTCACATGTGATAACAAATTAGAGTATGTTTACTAAAACAAAGACAAAAACTGAGAGGCCCATAGGATTTCTATGTAAGAAATAATAAAAATTGTAACATGTTTTGTTGTTCAGTAAATTTTCCATTCTGTTTGACTCTCTGGATCCCATTTGGGATTTTCTCGGCAAAATTATAGTGATTTCCCTTTTCCTTCTCCAGTCCATTTTGCAGATGATGAAACTAACACAAGTGGGGTTAAGTGATTTTCCTAGGGTCACACAGCTGATGCTTGAAGTCATATTTGATCTCATGAAGTCTTATTGACTCCAGACCCAGTACTCTATGCATTATGGTGCATTCTACTTGCCCCATGACATGCTACTTGAAAACAGCTTCCTTTTCTAACAATGTGATGATAGCAACCAAAAATAATGTCTCAAGTTAGGAAATTTGACAGATATAGTATAAACAATGAGTAAATTCCTCTTAAGATAGGAGAAAATTACAAATATAGTGAAATATAGTGAAGAAGAAAAGCCCATTCTACTTTTAGGATTCCAGAAAGTGGTGGAACATTAAAAATGATGTTAGGAAAGCTCTCAAGGGAAGCAATCAAAATCAAAATCAAAAGACATAAGAAAGTTAATTACAAAATTAAGGTGATCCAAGAAGAAGAAAAAGATCAAACAATCATAAAGACACTGCTTATAGACATCTTAGGATGTATTACTAGGATTAAAGATAAGAATAAACAGCTTAAAATTGCACCTCACAAGAAATCAGGAATAATGAGTGGATTCTTTGCAAAATAATCTAAGGAACAAGTAAAGCAATAGAGAGAAGCACCAGGATTTGAATTAACTAATGATAGAGCACAAATAAAATAATATAAAGTGTGATTAAGTAGCTACTGCATAACGAGCACTGTTCTAGGTGCTGAACATAGACCAAAAAAATTAGCGAGTTTACATTCTACTAAGGATGATCTAGGGCAAATTTAAATAAATAAAGATGAACTATACATATATGGTCATTCAAAAAAAATTAAGAGTAAGAGAATACTAGTAAAGTGGGGGATCAGTGAAAAGCCTGCTATGTGAAGCTGTGCTTTGAAAGTAATTCATGAAATCAAAGTATAGAGGAATTCTTTCATGACTTATACAAAATTATAGAGATGGGAAATGGAATGGCATGTGGGTGAAATAGCTAGGAAGCCAATTTAACTGGAACAGAGGTTGTACAAGGAATAATTTGCAGCAGATAGAGCTCTGGATTTAAAATCAGGAAGGAGCTCAAATCCTGCCTCACAAGTTTATGTTTCAGTTGCCTTATCTGTAAAATGAAAGTGCTGGACTCAATAGTTTGTGAGGTCCCTTCCAGCTTTGTATTGATGATACTATTATTTATATTCCATAAAACAATACTGTAAAGGTAGATGAAAACAAGATTGTGGAAGACTTTAAAAGCCAGCCTTGGATTTGGGACTTTATTCTAGAAACAATAGGGAGAAATATCTGTATTTTTAAAATATGTTTGGGTAGCTATGTTGGGAAAATGGATAGGAAAATGACTAGGAATAGAAAGAAAATAAGTAAAAGAATACATTAATGCTCCAGTTGAAGTTATGTGAGTGAAAAAGAGAAGGTAAATGAAAGAAAAATTATGGAGTTATAATTTTGAAACCTGGCAACTGATTGGATATGAGGATTGTAGAAAGGGACAAAGCAGTCAAGGAAAATTCCAAAGAACCTGAATGATTGGAAGGTTGGTGGTTATAACAAACAGAAATTGAAAAGGTTGGGAGAGAAATAGGCTTGAGTGGAAATATAAGTTCCCATTTGGCCATGTTAAGTTTGTGAATATCTACAAGAATATCCAGGTGTAGAAATCCCACAGATAATTGATAATATTGGACTGGAATTCAAAACAACAATGAGGTATGAATATATAGATTTGATCATGATTTGCATTGTGGTGATAAGTGAACCATTGGAGCTGATAAGATCACCCCTGGAGAGAATGCATAAAGAGAAGTAGAAAGGAAAGGAGGGGAAAAGAGAGAAAAGGAAAGGGCATAAGACATGAAAGGGGAGGAGAGAAGAGGGGAGGGGAAGAAAGGGAAAGGGAAAAAGATAGGAGGATAGTATAACAAAGGAAAAGAGAGGGAAAGGGAAGGATATTAAATATTAATAGTGCCTAGTAAAGGGAGAAAAGAAGAGAAAGAGGGGAGAAAATTAAGAGACTCCAAATCCGAACCTTTGGGGATGCCCACATTTAGGAGATGAAAAGATAAGAAGAGGAGATATCATACCTTAAAAAGTGTTCAGTATGATTAAGTTGTTGAAGAAAGTACTACCTTCATCAAAGGACATCACTGCTGATTTTTTAGAAGTCATTTGATAATGATCTGAGAAAACTTTAGCTGCTTTTTTTTATTAGAGACTTATGGGAATAAGAAGTGTTAATGATAATATTTTTAAATGGAGAGAAGAAAATTAGAAGTTACAGGCCCATATTCTATCAGACAATGATCACAAGATTTCTGCAGGAACACTGCCATAGCAGGAAAAGAGAAGAGCCTATCAATGAGCCAAAGACAAGGGGAGAAAAAGAGCACAGCTGAGAGAGTTTAAGATTAATAACTGCTTTTTGAATGTTTGAGCTATTTACTTTCTCATTTTAAAGGGAAAAAATATGAAACACAAGAAAAATGAAGAGTATAAAGGAAAAACATTGATATGCAGACTAAGTTAATAATAGCATATACAGATGATATCATATGGACAATAACAACAGAAAGGAGAATATTCTGAGTGTATTTAATTAGATCTAATCAAATAGTAAAAAAAAAAAAAAAAAAAAAAAAAAAAAAAAAAAAAAAAAAACCAACTTTTAAGTATGGGTTAATGAGTATATTTCTGCTCATTGTACTTGCCCAGAAAGACCTAGGGAAAGGTTGATTCTCCATATCATCAAAATAGATATGGAAATTGATGTCTCTTTGATCAAGCTTTGAGTGACTAAGTCAATAGTCCAAGAGAGGATATCTCCCATTTGATTAACCAATCAGAGGTGATTAGGCATCCCTTTTCAAAGGCATATAAACTGTGAATCTATCACTATTTGATGGGGAAGGGTTTTTGGTCTTAGAGAGACAGCCAAATGACCATCTGTTTATTAATAACCTTCTGGCCTTATTAATAATATAATTAAGCTACTCAGAAGCTATGTCCCTCTAGCTCTTTAATCATAACAGTTATGGCAACAGATGAAGAAACTTTAGAGGGAAAGGGACAAGTCTGGTTTGGGTTCTCCTAGAAAAAAAGTACTCTCCTTTGAACACTCACAGTAAGATTTCTTCACCTAGAGAGAAGCTCTTTCTTTAAGAACTCAAATTGAAATTTTGGCTCTCCTCTGATTCTAACCTTCCATTATCTCTGTACATGTGTCTATGTGTGTGTTCTAAGTTTTTGAACTACAGTTTTTCTAAATATTTACTCTCAACAGTAAGGGGTAATCTCCTCAGCACAGGTACAAGGACATATTGATTGCTATTGCATGCACAGATTTTTGGAGAGCCACCTGGGAGATTTGGATACACTGTGGAATAAAATGTCTGTACCATTTCACTCCTGTCAAGCAAGAGTAGTCTAAAGTCTTTTGGAAGACAGTTCTGATAGGAAGAGCCCTAGAATTCTAACAGAAGGTGTAGTATTGTGCAAAAGAGAAATTTTGAAAGTTCTCTTTAACAGGTCTCAATATCAGAACTAAGGTATTATGAAAGTACTCTGTATATTCTTGTCTTTCTGCCTTTTTAGATGTTTGCTTTTAGTTTTAAGATGTAGCCTATAGGGTAAAGACTCCCTTAGGCTTTTGAAATTATAAGTTTGGGAGGGAGAATCAGGTAAAGGGTTTTCTCTCTGAGTTCCTTCTTTTTTTTTTTTTTTTTTTTGTTTTGTTTTTGTTTTTGTTTTGTTTTGTTTTCTCTGGAAAGTTTCTTTAATTCACATCTCAAATAAAATTTCTAGGTTAGTTTTCAGTATCTTGGGATCACTAATAATCTGATTACATTTTTTAATAGTTTTTATTTACTAGATATTTGCATGGGTAATTTTACAACATTGACAATTGCCAAACCATTTGTTCCAATTTTTCCCCTTCTTCCCCACCCCTCCAGATGGCAGGTCGACCAATACATGTTAAATATGTTAGAGTATAAATTAAGTACAATATATGTATACGTGACCAAACAGTTGTTTTGCTGAACAAAAAGAATTGGACTTTGAAATAGTGTACATCTATCCTGTGAAGGAAATCCAAAATGCAGGTGGACAAAATTAGAGGGATTGGAAATTCTATGTAGTGGTTCATAGTCATCTCCCAAAGTTCTTTTCTCTGGGTTCTTTTCTCTAGCTGGTTCAGTTCATTACTGCTCTATTGGAACTGATTTGGTTCATCTCAGTGTTGGAGAGGGCCACGTCCATCAGAATTGATCATCATACAGTATTAATGTTGAAGTATATAATGATCTCCTGGTCCTGCTCATTTCACTCAGCATCAGTTCATGTAAGTCTCTCCAGGCCTTTCTGAAATCATCCTGTTGGTCATTTCTTAAAGAACAATAATATTCCATAATATTCATATACCACAATTTATTCAGCCAATCTCCAACTCATGGGCAACCACTCAGGTTCCAGTTTCTGGCCACCACAAAGAGGGCTGCCACAAACATTCTTGCACATACAGGTCCTTTTCCTTTCTTTAAGATCTCTTTGGGATACAAACCCAGTAGCAACGCTGCTGGATCAAAGGGTATGCCCAGTTTGATAACTTTTTGAGCATAGTTCCAAATTGCTCTTCAGAATGGCTGGATATATTCGCAGTTCCACCAACAATGTATCAGTGTCCCTGTTTTCCCACATCCCCTCCAACATTCTGCATTACCTTTCCCTGTCATTCTAGCCAATCTGACAGGTGTGTAGTGGTATCTCAGAGTTGTCTTAATTTGCATTTCTCTGATTATTAATGATTTGGAGCATCTTTTCATGACTAGAAATAGTTTCAATTTCTTTATCCTAGAATTGTCTGTTCATATCCTTTGACCATTTATCAATTGGAGATTGGCTTGATTTCTTATATATTAGAGTCAATTCTCTATATATTTTGGAAATTAGGCCTTTATCTGAACCTTGGACTGTAAAAATGTTTTCCCAGTTTATTGTTTCCCTTCTAATCTTATCTGCATTGATTTTGTTTGTACAAAAACTTTTCAATTTGATATAATCAATGCTTTCTATTTTGTGATCAATAATGATCTCTAGTTCTTCTTTGTCATGAATTCATTCCTCTTCCACAGGTCTGAGAGGTAAACTATCTTATGTTCCTCTAATTTATTTATAATCTCATTCTTTATTCCTAAGTCATGAACCCATTTTGACCTGACCTTGGTGTATGGTGTTAAGTGTGGATCAATGCCTAGTTTCTGCCATATTAATTTCCAATTTTCCCAGCAATTTTGCAAACATTGAGTTCTTATCCCAAAGGCTGGGGTCCCTGGGTTTGTCAAACACTAGGTTGTTAGAGTTATTGATTATTTTCTCCTTTGGACCTAACCTATTCCACTGATCTACTAGTCTATTTCTTAGCCAATACCAAATGGTTTTGGTAACTGCTGCTTTATAATATAATTTTAGATCTGGTACAGCTAGGCCACCTTCATTTGATTTTTTTTTCCATTAATTCCCTTGATATTCTTGACTTTTTGTTTTTCCATATGAACTTTGTTGTTATTTTTTCTAGGTAATTAAAATAGTTTTTTGAGAGTCTGATTGGTATAGTGCTAAATAAATAGATTAGTTTAGGTAGTATTGTCATCTTTATTATATTTGCTCACCCTATCCAAGAGGATTTAATATTTTTCCAATTGGTTAGATCAGACTTAATTTGTGTGGAAAGTGTTTTGTAGTTTTGCTTATATAGTTTCTGATTTTCTCTCGGCAGATAGATTCCTAAATATTTTATACTATCAGTAGTTACTTTAAATGGAATTTCTCTCTGCAACTCTAACTGTTGGACTTTGTTAGTGACATATAAGAATGCTGATGATTTATGTGGATTTATTTTGTATCCTGCAACTTTGCTAAAGGTGTGGATTATTTCTAATAGCTTTTTTAGTTGAATCTTTGGGGTTCTCTATGTATATACCATCATATCATCTGCAAAGAGTGATAATTTGGTTTCCTCATTACCTACTCTACTTCCTTTAATCTCTTCCTCCACTCTTATTGCCAAAGCTAGCATTTCTAATACACTAGTACTGGTGATAGTGGACAACCTTGTTTCACCCCTGATCTTCGATTTCTTTTTTTTCCCTGAAGCTGGGGTCACACAGCTAGGAAGTGTTAAGTGTCTGAGACCAGATTTGAACTTGGGTCCTCCTGAATTCAGGGCTGGTGCTCTATCCACTGTGCCATTTAGCTGCCCCTTCACCCCTGATCTTAATGAGAATAGTTGCAATCTTTCTCCATTATATATGATGCTTATTGATGATTTTAAATAGATGCTACTGGTTATCTTAAGGAAAAGTCCATTTATTCCTATACTCTCAAATGTTTTAAATAGGAATGGATGTTGGATTTTATCAAATGCTTTTTCTGCATCTATTGAGATGATCATATGATTTTTGCTAATTTGATTATTAATATGGCCAATTATACTGATGGTTTTCCTAATATTGAACCAGCCCTGCATTCCTGGTATAAATGCTACTTGATCATGATGTGATATCCTGGGGATGATTTTCTGGAGTCTTTTTGCTAATATCTTATTTAAGATTTTAGCATCAATATTCAGTAGGGTGATTAGTCTATAGTTTTCTTTCTCCATTTTTAACCTACCTTGTTTGGGTATCAATCAGTACCATGTCTGTGTCATAAAAGGAATTTGGTAGGACTCCTTCACTCCCTATTTTTTCAAATAGTTTATATACCATTGGAACTAATTGTTCTTTGAATGTTTGGTAGAATTCACCTGTGAATCCATCTGGTCCTGGAGTTTTTTTTTCCTTAGGGAGTTGATTAATAGCTTGCTCTATTTCTTTTTCTGAAATGGGACTATTTAAGCACTTTACTTCCTCCTCTGTTAATCTGGAAAGCCTATACTTTTGGAGGTAGTCCTCCATTTCACTTAGGTTATTAAATTTATTGGCATAAAGTTGGGAAAAGTAACTCCTTATTATTTCTCTAATTTCCTCCTCATTGGTGGACAGTTCCCCCTTTTCATTTTTAAGACTAACAATTTTATTTTCCTCGCTGCTATTTCTAATCAGATTTACCAAAGGTTTATCTATTTTATTGGTTTTTTCATAGAACCAACTCTTAGTTTTATTTATTAGTTCAATAGTATTTTTGCTTTCAATATTATTAATTTCTCCTTTTAATTTTAGAATTTCAAGTTTAGTATTTGATTGGGGGTTTTTAATTTGGTTCTTTTTCTAGCTTTTTAAGTTGCAAGCCCAATTCATTGATCTTCTCTTTCTCTATTTTCTTCAAGTAAGATTCCAAAGATATAAAATTTCCCCTTATTACAGCTTTAGCTGCATCCCACAAATTTTGGTATGATGTCTCATCATTGTAATTATCTTGAGTGAAATTATTAATTGTGTCTATAATTTGCTGATTTACCCAATCATTCTTTAAAATGAGATTATTTACTTTCCAATTACTTTTTGATCTATTTACACCTAACTTTTTTGGTGAATGTAGTTTTTATCACATCGTGATCTGAAAAGAAAGCCTTTACTATTTCTGCCTTCTTGCATTTAATTTTGAGATCTTTATGCCCTAATATATGGTCAATTTTTGTATAAGTTCCATGAACTGCTGAGAAGAAAGTATACTCCTTTCTGTCACCATTCAGTTTTCTCCAAAGATCTTTCATACCTAATTTTCCTAATATTTGATTTACCTCTTTAATTTCTTTCTTATTTTGTTTTGTGGTTTGATTTATCTAATTCTGAGAGTGCAAGGTTGAGATCTCCCACTATTATAGTTTTGCTGTCTATTTCTTCTTGCAACTCTCTTAATTTCTCCTTTAGGAAGTTAGATGCTATACCACTTGGTGAATATATGTTTAGTACTGATATGGCTTCATTGTCTATGCTACCCTTTAGCAAGATATAGTTTCCTTCCTTATCTCTTTTGATTAGATCATTTTTTGCTTTTGCTTGATCTGAGATAAGGGTGGCTACCCCTGCTTTTTTTTTTTACTTCACTTGAAGCATAATAGATTCTGCTCCAGCCTTTTACCTTTACTCTGTAAGCATCTCCCTGCTTTAAATGTGTTTTCTGTAAACAACATATTGTAGTGTTCTGACTTTTGATCCAGTCTGCTATCCGCCTCCGCTTAGTGGGAGAGTTCATCCCATTCACATTTACAGTTAAAATTACTAATTCTGTATTTCCTGCCATCATAATATCCCCTGATTATGGTTTTTTCCCTTACCCCTACAGAACCCTTTCCCCAGTATTAAACTTATGAGCCCCACTTGCATCACGCAGCCCTCCCTCTTTAATATCCCTCCCTCCTCCCTTTAAATCCCTTTCCCTTTCTTATCCCTTTCCTTATTGCTCTTTTCCTTTTCCCTTTTCCTTTCCCTCTTTTTAATGAGGTGAGAAAGAATTTTCTGTAAACCTAATATGTTAATTATTTTCTCTTTGAGCCAATTCTGATGGGAGTAAGATTCACACAATGCTTCTCCCCCTCTCTAACTTCCCTCAGATATGATAGGTTTTCTTTGCCTCTTTGTGGGATATGGTTTCTCTCTTTTTATCTCCCCTTTTCCCTTTTTCTTACACTATTCCCTTTCCATTTCTACTCCCCCCCCTTTTTTTTTTGTTATATCCTTAAAAATCAAATTATACATGTAGTCTTAATGTATATCCACAACAGAAATACAGTTCTCAAGAGTCCCTTTTATCTTTTTCTACTTCTCTTAAGTCCTACGATTGGAGATCAAATTTTTTCTTTAGATCTGGTTTTTTACTTAGAAACATATAGAATTCATCTGTTTCATTAAATTTCCATCTTCTTCCATGAAAGGAAATGCTCAACTTAGCTGGGTAGTTTATTCTTGGCTGCATTCCAAGTTCTTTTGCCTTTCAGAATATCAGATTCCAGGCCCTTCGATCCTTTAATGTAGAGGCAGCCAGATCTTGAGTGACCCTTATTGTGGCACCTTAGTATTTGAATTGTTTTTTTCCTGGATGCTTGTAATATTTTTTCCTTAGTCTGATAGTTCTGAAATTTGGCCACAATGTTCCATGGAGTTTTTTTGTTTTTTTTTTTTAGGGTCTTTTTCAGAAGGTGTTCAATGAATTCTTTCAATGTCTATTTTACCTTCTGGTTCTATTATCTCTGGGCAGTTCTCTTTGATGATTTCCTGTAAAATAGCATCTAGGCTCTTTTTTTCATTATAATTTTTGGGAAGTCCAATAATCCTCAGATTGTCTCTCCTAGATCTGTTTTCTAGGTCTGTTGTTTTGGCAAGTAGATAGCTGACATTTTTCTGCAGATTTTCATTTTTTTGGCTTTGCTTGACTGATTCTTGGTGTCTCAGAGAATCATTCATTTCTATTTGTTCAGTTCTGATTTTTAATGAGTTATTTTCTTCATTAGCTTCTTAAACTTCTTTTTGTATGTGTCCAATTGAGTTTTTAAATGAGTTGCTTTGCTCCATGGAATTTTTTTTCCATTTCACTAAATTTATTTTTTAGTGAGTTATTTTCTTTTTCCAATTCACAAATCCTACTTTCTTGGGAATTCTTTATCTTTTCCAATTCACAGATCCTACTTTCCAATGATTTCTTTACCTTTTCCAACTCCTTAATTCTGTTTCCCTGCACTTCCTGTGAATTCTTTACCTTTTCCAATTCACATTTCAGGAAATTGTTTACCTTTTCTAATTCACATTTCAAAAACATTGTTATGCTCTAGCATAGCTTCTCTTTCCTTTCCCCATTTTTCTTCTAATTCTCTCCAGATTTTTAATACTTTCTTCTAGGAGAGCATTATTTGGAGAATTGTCTGGAAGCTGTTTGCTATTAGTCTCCTCAGGTTTGGAAACCAGATCTTTTTCTTCATAGAAGCTTTCAATTGTTTTCTTCATTTTTTTGCTCTGTTTTTTTTAAAGCCTTCAGGGTCTGCCCTCAGGGCAAGGAGATTACCAGCTTTCTCTGCATAGTGAGGATGGGTTTATGGGCAGTATTTGCCCTCTCAATGGGTTGCAAGGAATGGACTAGCTGCCGGAGGGCTCTGGGAAGAGCTCCACGGGGAACCTGGGTATCTCAGGCTGGGCTGTGTAAGTTTAGTGACTGCCTTGGGGCTAGTGGTTAAAGAGCAAAACTATCACTGCCCCCCCAAAATGCTCACTTTGAGTATTTCAGATCGTCCTGTTCCTCACCTTACCAGAAGTGTCCCGCCTGGGTGAGTGCAGTCGGGCTGGGGAAATTCCACTATCCCCTGTGAGCCCCTCACTATACAAACGAAAGGCTGCCCCGGGTTGTGCCTCTGCTGTATGTGACTGCCCCCCTTGAGCCCCTCGCTGCTGAATGCCGCAAAGCGCTGTGTTATGGTCTGCTCTACGTCACTTCCAGTCCTGGGTGGGCACAGCCAGAGCCTCTTGGGCTTTGGTGTCCCTCAGTGTACCCACTACCCCAGGCTCCAACTTCTCTGCTGGTCCCCTACTCTGCCACCAAAGCAAAGCAGTAAGGCTACAGCAGAGAGCTCTGTGTAAACCTTCCAACCACAGATGCCACCCTGCTCCCGTTTCTCTCCCTGCTCTGCACTGGTCTGCTCCCACCACCTCAGGTCAAACCTTTTCTGGCGATATTCCAGATTCTCTTCCTCTGGTAAGTTTTTGCATTTCCAATCTTCGTGGGTTTTACAGTCAAGTGCTGTTTTTGAGGCTGAATTAAATACTTGGTAGAAAGGGAATTAGAGAGCTTAGAAAGTTCTGTTTAGCTTCTCGGCCATATTGGCTTCCCTCTGATCTCTGATTTCCTTCTTAAAGTAAAAGGCCCAGTTTTTACCAAGAGACTCAGAGCTGTAATCTCCTAGGACTGATGAGAGAATGGACAAATAAAGTGAAATTTTTTTTTAATGGAAAGATGAAGTGAAATTCTTCTAAAGTAAAATGAAATAGCCACAAAAGGATTTTTTTTTCCTAATGGTGGAAGGAAGACAAAAGGAAAAGCCTATGCCAGATGAGGTATATGAGTATATATTTTAATGCATTTGAATGGGAATACTTACAACAACAGGGTAAATCCTAAAATAAGAGATGAGGCTAGATAGAGACTGGAAAAACTATGGGAAAAAATCTATTTTGGCTGGAAAAGGAAGACTTCCATCATTTTAGTCAGATGAACATTTTAAACTTGATTAGTAGAACTAAAATCTGTGCTGGTGAAAGAGCTTTCAGATACATATTACCCTCGATGTTTTAAAGGAAGGGACATGTAGAAAAACCAAGTGAAGTAGCTGAGGGGAGAAAAACCAGTCCCATACCCCAACCATGTGGAAGTTTGACTCCTATGTAAGTAGAACTTAGAATGCCCTTTTTTTAAGTGAAGAAAAAAACAGTCTCCTCTCCCTTTCTGACTTTGGCCAAAGTTGGAGAGACAGACAAGAGAAAGATAGATAAGGGAAATATTAGAAATCAGTAGAATAAGATGCAGTTTGGAATATGGTTGGAAGATTAATTAAAGAAAAATATTTATAGCAGCTCTTTGTGGTGGCTAAAGATTGGAAATCAAAAGGATGCTCATCAACTGGGGAATGACTAAATAAGGTGTAATATGTGATTGTAATGGAATATGTGTGTAAGAAATCACAAATAGGGTGACTTCAGAAAAATCTGAAAAGACTTGTATGAACTGATACATAGCAAAATGAATAAAACCAGGGGAATATCATACATAGTAACAACAATATTATTCAGTGAAGAATTGTGAATAACAGCTATTCTCACCAATATGATTCAAGAGAATCCCAAAAACATAATAAAGAGGCATACATACTATCTGCCTCCAGAGAAAGACCTGATATTGATTAGATATAGACTGAATCATGCTTTCTTTTTTTTTATTTAAATCATCTTGAAAAAAATGTGGAAATGGTGAGGTCCTGGGTAGCCAGGTGGGCATGGACAGAGAAAGCTTAAATCTTTGTAAGCAATCTGGAAGCTTAACCCTCCCTGAGGCAAATTCAGAGAAGATCTGATAGGATTATTAGTGAATAATTATTTTGTTTTTAAGTAGACCTTTGCTTCAATGGATTTTTGATCACAGTCTCATCTCAGATGGTAGTCTCTAGAAATCTCATCTTTACTCTATCCAGTCAGAAAGCCAAATTATAATGTCAAACCCCTGAAGTTATATTTCCCTTATAAAAGATCTGCTCATGCTGTAGATTCTTGCTAAACTCCTCTATGAATTTAGCTAGTCAGTCAATGGCATAATCCCACTTTATGGCATTTTACTCCTTAATGACATCTTTCCCCTGGTTACTAGTAGAGAACCCTCTCCTAGATAACCTCTCTTGGAGCATAATAAAATCTTTTCCTCTTGATTTGGAGCATTTCTAAGCTTATAAATTCTTTTGGATGACTTGGCCCATAATCCCAATATACTTTTGGGGTATCATCCCATACCTCCTCATTTGGAAACTAATCCCATCATTCTGGTGGTCTGGTAGAGGAAGAATCTTACTGTACCCTATAATCTCAACATTTTTGCTTCCCTGCACAGGGAACCTCAATATTTTGGTGGCCCTTATTGTTAGAACAGAAGCCCCCCCCCTAAAATCAAAGAACCCCAAAATCATTGCTGTCTCCTCTCGAAACTATATTGCATCAGTTCCATAATATGAAATGCTTGGAATAAATAGTTTTTAGATAAAAAACAAACTTCATAACCCTCGGTAGGGGAGGAGGGCTGATAGATAGGAGATTGTCCAAATATGGGAGAGACTGTCATAGAAACCCTGAGCTACTTCCATGTTTTATATATATGTTTGCCCATGTTCATTGGTAGGGGTTTATGCTCCCCTGGATTTGCCCCTGCAAGGGCAAAAAAGAAATTGTGAATCTTTAGCAAGAGAAAACATCTTTAAGATCTAAGATAGAAAACCACTGTGTTCCCTTGGATACTTATATTGGGCTCAGGGCTTCTGCTGACCATTTGCTCTGAGTACAGAAATTTGCTATAAAAGGAAAGAAAAAGCAGGGATTATAATAACATCAAAATAGGTCCTTCAAGCCTCAGCCTAAAAGCATATACATGACAGGATAAAGCACACTTAGATTTGTTTGACAGCCAGTCATGCGGTAATAATTCCACCTCTTAGCTGGTCTTGGGAATAATCAGGTGGGAAACAAAGAAACAGAATTGGGAAACTAAGTCAGAAGGATCCCACCTTAAGCAGAGGCTAAAATTGTCCTCCCAACTCTTGTCCAGATAAGTTGCCCACCTAGACATTTCAGGAAGGCATTCTCTAAGTAATTTATGGCATTTCTCTCAAAATGGGGGGCTATTGACTTAATGATCAGGCAATCAAATTCAGAACTCAAAACAATATAAGTTACAGTACCAAGAGATTTTATCTGTTATAGCAAATTCTACCAATCGCAGCTTAAGGCTAATTGCATTATTTCAAAAATTTGTCAGGACTTATACACAAAGAAGATTTTGTTTAACATGTTTTATATGTTTAAACTTATCCTGGTGCAAAGGATCAATCATTATACAGGCTTATAAATTATTAGTAAACCCATTCCTTGTTTAGAAACTTTAAATCCTAAACAGGCTCGTTTTTCAGGGCTGATGACCTTGCTTACCCTAATGGTCTCAAGAAAAATGGCAAGCTTACAAATTAAGGGGAGTTGACAGAGACTCCAGGGAAGGAGCTGAGCTTTGCCCGCCCCAATTATTCTCAGTGTTTTCATGGATTGTGCTGTTTGACATCTCACTGCCCATTCTGTGAAGGAGGAAAAGTGTTGCACAATTCATACTTGAAGGTTACTGATAAGTTTAACATGATGACAATAACTTTAAGTAATTTGTTAACAATTTTAGAATTTTTCTAAGTAATAGCCAAATAGTTTTACCTGTAGTTTCTATTGCCTCAAATAAGTTTCGTTTTGTTTTAGGGAGAAAACAAAGACAATTCTTGAAACAGTAGTGAGATTCCCTAGATTCTGATTAAATGTCCTAGACAAACTGAATTGCAATTTAGTTATTTCCCAGTTGACATAAATCATTTATTTTTTGTGAGCCAAGAAAAGGATTAAGGATTTTACTGACAGGGCCCTCAGAAGTCTGACTCTAGATAACTTGAGTTTTTAAAGTAATAGCAAATTGCTTTTCTGTTTTCCTAAAATTCCCAAATTCTTCTGTTAAAACAATCAGTGCAAATAGATTACAATTTACATTAGTGAGCTTTAATTAGAGCTCCTTTAAAATTGCTTTTACTATTATATCTCAAACAAATTTCCAAATTACTTTACATACACATAGAAATCATTTATCTGTTGGTAGCATCTAAAAAGAAATACCATAAAGTTATCAAATATGAAGCAATTATATCTAATAAAATAGTTAATATTCATGTAACATGTTTTATGCTAAGCATTTTTGCAATCAAGTGGTCTTTACAAGTTATTTCTCTTTACAAATCAGAAAACTGGGCAGAGATAAAATAATTTGCCATAAATTATATAGCTAATACAGATCCATAATTGAAACAGAGAATGGTGATCTTACCAAATGCAGAGGCTGACTAGCTTTCTCACCTCACACTGTCATTCTGGATGGTGCTGAGATACTAGAATTCTTCCCAGACAGTTGCTGGACAGAATCTGCTAAAAACTGGAATAATTGGTGCCAGGATCTCCATTCGATGGTAGTTGCAGGGTTCAGGGAATTCTGACAATTGAGCCTGACCTTCATTCCATCCCCATTCCCCCAAGCTGAGTTGGGGAGATATTTGGGCAAGGTTGTGTGGGGTCCCCATGGCTGCTTCCCCTATTTCTACAGGTAAGACAGAATTTGAGTTTTAATCTGATCTGAGATGAGAGGAGATAGCAAATAGAAGGACTTGGGCTATATTGATCTTGTATATTGATCCCCATAACTTAGATAAATTCAGGACCTCTCTAGGGAGTGGAGTGGAGAGGGTCCCTTATTAATACTTTCTGGGATGCTTTCCCAAAGGAGCAGAAAGGGACTCTGGACAAGATAGGAGTCAAGAAAGAGTTAGCAAAAAGTTGTTATTTACCTAGTTTGTTTTTTCCTTTTTCTTTTCTTCTATAATGGGGTAAATTTCTGGAATTATTCATACATAATATTTCAGGTTCTTGCAATCTTAAAATGAATAATTGCTAAACTTCTTAATCATTGCTTTCAAAAATTTGAGAATCTGCTAAGATGTTATTTTAATTTTAGTTGGCTAACTTTTTTGTGAATTTCCCAGCTCGGCCAAAGCTGAAGTCCATAGAAAAAAATTGGGCTTTTAAGAAATTTTCCCAGCATTCTAACTGCAGCATAGAGGTGTTTTTTGTTTGTTTATTTGTTTGTTTTCTTGCTGGCTGCATTTTAAATCTTTCCAGGTAACAAAATCTGACAGAATATGGCACAGACAAAATGACATGAAAGAGAACTTTCCCATCTTTGCCAAAAGTCATAAAATTTTGCCAAAAGCTATCCTATAGCACATTCTTTTCTCTGACGTCCTAAAGAAGGTGAAAGGGTGGCAAAAGTTAACTTTGCCAAAAATTGCAAGAATTTCCCAGGCTGGGAATCCCTAGTCCAATGCTGAGCATTGAGCTCATGATGGCCCAGACAAGCCTACTCCCAGTGCCTTGGGATATCTCAGCTATAGGATTGGTGGGCTTACCTTGACAAGGAGGGAATCAAGCCAGGGAAGGCCATACTCTCCCCGTATGGGCCACCAATGTTGAGGTTGGGAAAGGGAACCCCAAAAGTTTGGGATCACAAACTGGTGTCTTGAGTTGTCTCAAAAGAATTTGCAGGCTTGAACCCATTTCTTAATGAAAAGCCAAAGTTTTATTCTAATTCTAATACCAATTCAGCAGGCTAAGTTCCAAAGTAAATTAGCAAAGTGCTAAGAAGAGGAGAAAGCTTTATCCAGCCTTCTATCACTGACATACTAATTCTTTGGCCCAGGGTAAGGGCCAGGGAGCGGTCATCTCTGCGATTTGGTTCTCACTGATCAACAGATTATCACCTATGTTTTAGGAGTTTGGTCTATGGGACTATCAGAGGCAGGTAGCTATCTGACAGTCAGCAATGAATTGATTCTATTCATGAAATGATTCTATTCAGAATCAGACAGATTGTTGTTCTTGGATTAGGAGTGTGGGAAGTCCCTAAGGCAGACTTCAAATCCAAAAGATTTAGAATTACTGACTTATTATTAGAACAAGAAGCCCCTCCTAAAATCAGGGGACCTCAAAATTGCTGTCTCCCCTAGAAGCTATATTACAGCAATTCCATAACAAAATGCTTGGAATAAATAGCCCTTGTGTACCATAATATAAAATCATTGAAATTATAATATTAAATGTTTTCATTTTATTAATTAGATATAATTGCTTCATACTTGATAACTTTATGTGGGTTTTTTAATATGATCAGTGTACAATGCCAAGGTGTTGAGATGACTGATTTTCTACATAATTTTGAAGCACATTCAACTAAATTTAGGTCATTTTATTAATAATGGGTTTTGTTTCAAGTTTTAAATATATATTATTGTTTAAGATATTATGTTTCTAAATTTTCTTACATTGTGAAGTTTTAATAAACAATTATATCAGCAATATTATCTCCTAACTTTATAATTGCTTGTGTTGGCTTTCAAATCAAATACAAAATTTTTCTTTAACTTTTTTTTTTTTTTTGCATGTGCAATTATATAAAACATTTCTGTGGAGATTTGCCATACAACGCCATGTTGAGGTTCCCTGTGTAGGGAAGCCAAAATGTTGAAGTTACAGGGTATAGTGAGATTCTTCTTGTACTAGATCAACAGAATGATGTGGTTAATTAAAAAGCAATTTCTCTTATAATGTAGGTATTGTTAGATTAAGAATTGTAGTTGAAAAAAAAGAAAAGAAAAAAGTTGTAATATTCTGAAGTATGGGTATTTAGGAGAAGTTCACCCAAATTATTTTAAATTATTGTTTTAATCAAGTATTTACACATATATTTTAAAAAGAAAATTTTGTAATTTTACTAAAAAAAGAATTTATAAAATGTTTTTGTATACCAACAAGGATTCTTAGAACTATCTAGTCATAAATTTTTATCAACCTTGTGCAAGAGTTTTCAGTGTTATAGAATTCCTGCTGAGCAAATGGGAAATTCTTGCACAAAACAGGGATCTGATTTTCCCTCCAAGGATGTGTGTGTGTGTAAATTTGTACATTTACAACAATTAGCTAATTTTGTTTTTCTAGGGGTTTAAGCAAACTATTGTGTAGTCACTATCTATGTGGGATTCCAGAATGTAATTATTTTCTTAATTTCTTCAAAGAAAAAGAGGAGGAAAAATATCAAGTAAAATTTTAAAGACCTGGTAAACTTTCTTATGATAAGGCTAATTTAATTGAGTATGTTTTTGGCTTATAAAAACTGAATATCTTCCTCTACAAAGACCTTTTTAACCAGAGGAGAGGTGATAACTAGGAATTTTGTGATGGTTAGGAATTTATTTTGTTTTTATAGAACTTTTGGGATTTATTTATACTATTTAAAGACATTAAAGACATATATTTGATAAGTTCCAATTTTAAAGATTTACTTCTTGAAAATTTAGTGGGAAGAGTTTTAAAATGGGGCAAATTTTAAGTTGTTTTTAAGAAAGATAAATACTTATATTTAAGACCGTCAGTAAGCATAATATGCAATAGAAATAAACTGCAACCTTTCCCAGTAAGATCAGGAGTGAAACAAGGTTGCCCACTATCACCATTACTATTCAATATAGTACTAGAAACGCTAGCCTCGGCAATAAGAGCCGAGAAAGAGATTCAAGGAATTAGAGTAGGAAATGAGGAAATCAAACTATCACTTTTTGCAGATGACATGATGGTATACTTAGAGAACCCCAAAGACTCTGCTAAAAAGCTACTAGAAATAATTCAAAATTTCAGCAAAGTGGCAGGATACAAAATAAATCCACATAAATCCTCGGCATTTTTATATATCACTAACAAAATGCAACAGCAAGAGATACAAAGAGAAATTCCATTCCAAACAAATGTTGAGAGTATAAAATATTTGGGAATCCATCTACCAAAGAAAAGTCAGGAATTATATGAGAAAAATTACAAAACACTTGCCACAAAAATAAAATCAGATTTAAATAATTGGAAAGACATTCAGTGCTCTTGGATAGGCCGAGCGAATATAATAAAGATGACAATACTCCCCAAACTAATCTATTTATTTAGTGCTATACCAATCAGACTCCCAAGAAAATATTTTAATGACCTAGAAAAAATAACAACAAAATTCATATGGAAGAATAAAAGGTCAAGAATTGCAAGGGAACTAATGAAAAAAAACTCAGAGGAAGGTGGTCTAAGTGTACCTGATCTAAAGCTATATTATATAGCAGCAGTCACCAAAACCATTTGGTATTGGCTACGAAATAGACCGGTAGATCAGTGGAACAGATTAGATACAAAGGACAAAAAAGGGTACATCTATAGCAATCTAATCTTTGACAAACCCAAAGATTCCAACATTAGGGATAAAAATTCATTATTCGGAAAAAACTGTTGGGAAAACTGGAAATTAGTATGGCAGAAATTAGATATGGATCCACACTTAACACCATATACCAAGATAAGATCAAAATGGGTCCATGATTTAGGCATAAAGAGGGAGATAATAAATAGATTAGAGGAACAGAGGATAATCTACCTCTCAGACTTGTGGAGGAGGAAGGAATTTATGACCAGAGGAGAACTAGAGATCATTATTGATCACAAAATAGAAGATTTTGATTACATCAAACTAAAAAGTTTCTGTACAAATAATACTAATGCAAACAAGATTAGAAGGGAAATAACAAATTGGGAAAATATTTTTAAAAACAAAGGTTCTGACAAAGGTCTCATTTCCAAAATATATAGAGAATTGACCCAAATTTATAAGAAACCGAACCATTCTCCAATTGATAAATGGTCAAAGGATATGAACAGACAATTCTCAGAGGAAGAAATTGAAACTATATCCACTCACATGAAAGAGTGTTCCAAATCACTACTGATCAGAGAAATGCAAATTAAGACCACTCTGAGATACCACTACACACCTGTCAGATTGGCTAAGATGACAGGAACAAATAATGACAAATGTTGGAGGGGATGTGGGGAAACTGGGACACTAATACATTGCTGGTGGAGTTGTGAAAGAATCCAGCCATTCTGGAGAGCAATCTGGAATTATGCCCAAAAAGTTATCAAACTGTGCATACCCTTTGACCCAGCAGCGCTACTACTGGGATTATATCCCAAAGAAATACTAAAGAGCGGAAAGAGACATATATGTGCCAAAATGTTTGTGGCAGCTCTTTTTGTTGTAGCTAGAAACTGGAGGATGAATGGATGTCCATCAGTTGGAGAATGGTTGGGTAAATTGTGGTATATGAAGGTTATGGAATATTATTGCTCGGTAAGAAATGACCAGCAGGAGGAATACAGAGAGGCCTGGAGAGACTTAAATCAACTGATGCTGAGTGAAATGAGCAGAACCAGAAGATCACTGTACACTTCAACAACAATGCTGTATGAGGATGTATTCTGATGGAAGTGGAAATCTTCAACATAAAGAAGATCCAACTCACTTCCAGTTGATCAATGATGGACAGAGGTAGCTGCACCCAGAGAAGAAACACTGGGAGGGGAATGAAAATTGTTAGCACTAATATCTGTCTGCCCAGGTTGCATGTACCTTCGGATTCTAATGTTTATTGTGCAACAAGAAAGTGATATTCGCACACATGTATTGTACTTAGACTATATTGTAACACATGTAAAATGTATGGTATTGCCTGTCGTCGGGGGGAGGGAATAGAGGGAGGGGGGGGTAAATTGGAAAAATGAATACAAGGGATAATATTATAAAATATATATATATATATATAATAAAAAAAAAAAAAAGAAAAAAGAAAGATAAATACTTTTAGGAAAGAATGTTTAATTAGAAAATTCTTTTGAAAAATTTTTGTGTGATTTTCAAAAGGCCTACTAAATTTTATTTGTAAGCTAATATATTGAAATAATTTGATATTGATAACAATTGTGTTCAGGCCTACTGTTATAAGTGAGACGATTAAGGAAAAAAGTGTTTTTTTTTTGGGGACAGGAGAACATGAATATTCTTTTCTGAGTTTTACTCTTTTTGTTTGTTGTGTCCTTAAACGAATCTTAAATGGACACATTAAGAAAAAAAAAAAAATCAGCAATCTGCAGGTCAATGGAAACAACATCTAAGATCAAAGACTAATGAATATTTTATCCCTGGAAATAAGGTAGAAAGGTTACCTTGGGAAACCTAAGGTTGGATTCTTCTTAATTCATTTTCCCATATTAAAAAAAATTGTCCACCTGAAACCATTTATAAAGCTCCTTATAGTGTTGTAAGCATTGAAGACCAGTTTTGATACTATTACAATCATACCCCATTTCTAATTTTTACCATAGCAAATTTTTGTCATCAAGGTAGACACAGTGGAAATTTATCATTATAATACTGACTCTATTAAGTATTAGATTATTATTTAAACATCTAAATTACCATAATAAGCTGTAACTGGGAAAGATTTTGATTATTTTGATCTGAATTTGTTTTCATTCCATAAGCTAAGAAAGAGTTAAATTAGTTTTTTGAACTTTTCAAATGTATAAGATTCAATTTCTGAGGTAACTCATTTTTTCAAAATAATATTAAAATTAGACTAAGTAAGCTTGTGAAACAACAATGTAAATCTATTAAATTGGGAGTTTAAAGTAAGGAATTTCTTTTGTTTTCTTTTAAGAAACAGTTAATTATGTTAGTAAAGAGTAGTAACTTATAAACTAAATTGTGTTACCTTAATGGAAAATCTGATTTTACTCATGTTTGTTATTTAATCTGAGATTAGAACATGTGTGTAGAGTATGTCCTGAAATACACGCAAAGTAATCAACAGTTATCTGAAAGATGTTTCCATTGTTTAAAGAGATTCTGAGAGCAGTAGTCTGGGTTTATGCTCATGTGAAAATAGTTAATAACTGAACAAGTTTTATTATAGACAGCTTTTCTCTATAAACAATTTGAGGTTATATTTACATAGTTCATCCCTAGTTTTTTATTGTTTGTTATTAATGGCCCTAAAGCAAAACCTTATATTGAACTTAGGTTCACCATTTACTTAGTATGCGTACCAGTTATATTAAGATAACTTATAATTTTTCTGTGATGAATTTCTTACTATTACCAATGTAAGATTATAGACAATATTCGTTACCTAGAATATATGATGCTTGAGAACACAACCTACCTGAAGCTCTAAATACTGGAATTTACTATTTAATACCTGTTAAGTGATATTATTTTGAGTATAACTTCAGGTTTGATCATCAAGGAATGCTATTGAGTCAATGTCCCATGATAACAGAAACTTTATAGGATTTAACACACATAAACTGAAGGTGGAGTTCTCATGAGAAAGGTTGGGAGAATGTTTATTGAAATGGGCTGAAGCAGGAGTTTCCTGAATTAATTTCCATAATATGATATTTCTTGAATAGAAAATATTCCATCTACCTGACTTTAAGCCTGACAATGCAATTGGCTCTCTATATAATTTTTGCCTGGAATTGACAGTAAAATAAGGTAACACTTTCTCTTATGTACACTTTATTAAATCTTTATCTCATAGACCGATACTGGAATACAACTGAGTCATTACAATAAGATGCAGATATAAGATCTGAACTAACTGGCCTAGAATTTTAGTCCATGCTATATTCTTAACAACTAAGTAATTAAATATTTAGCCTGGACATCTGTTGCTAGCTATGTATTCCAGTGCACATTAAGTTGCTTTAATTTCTCACAATAATGGGGATAATTAGCAAATGATGTGAAGCCAGGATGTGATTCTGTTATTTAGTGAATATCATAAGTGTCTCATATCTGTGTTAAGGAAAGGAATATCAGTACCATTAGTTATCTCAGAAGAACAATGATTTATGGTCTATCTTGTAAATGCCTTAAAGAGACATCCATTTTTGTTAGGAGTTATTCATTTGAATATGACTAGAAGTTGAAAATGTTTCATTATAAATAATTTACTTAACATGCACTGTTTTGAAATTAACTATTCAATGTATTTGTATGTACTTCTCCTGATCTGGCAACTTTTAAATGACTTCCTTTTTGTATAGAGTCTATTTTCTTATAAAAAGTGTTCTGCCACTACATAGAATTCCCAATCCCTCTAATTTTGTCCGCCTACATTTTGGATTTCTTTCACTGGCTAATTGTACACTATTTCAAAGTCTGATTCTTTTTGTACAGCAAAACAACTCTTTGGACATGTGTACATATATTGTATTTAATTTATACTTTAACATATTTAACATGTATTGGTCAACCTGCCAAATGTGGGGGGAAGGAGGGGAAAAATTAGAACAAAAGGTTTGGCAATTGTCAATGTTGTAAATTTACCCATGCACATATCAGGTAAATAAAAACTATTAAAATAAAATTTAAAAAAATAAAAAATAAATAAAATATTGCCACATCCAAGAACTCAGGGAGGAGGGCCTACCCCCTCCCAAAAAAATAAAATTCCACAGCTTTAAAATAAAATAAAAAGTGTTCTATAATTAATTCCCTAGTAAAATCTCATCCTCCTAATGGGGAATGAATAATTCCAAGTATAAAAAATAGGATCTAATTTTCTGTTTGTTTATGAGTTTCATATATATATATATATATATATATATATATATATATATATATATATATATATATATATATATATATATATGACAATTGGCCCATCTAAAATTATAAATTCCCTAGTCTAAAAAGTTTCATATTTTATTTTCTAATAATAAGGATATAAAATTTACACTAACTTTCATTATCTGATCTGGTTATTGGTAAAGTAAATTTAACTTTGTGTTAAGATAAATTTTGTAGGAAATTTTTAGCAAAGAATTTCTATAAGTGATCTGAACTGGAGAACTGTTCTGAGACACACTTGAACCACAAGAATGCATCAGTTGTTTCCAGAGGAACAGACAGAGGCACATCATGATTTTTTTTTTTTTTACTGTTTACTGTAAAACAGGAAAAACAGTTTTTAAAAAGTACTGTGTATTTTTTACTGTTTACTTTTTTCCCTTTGGGTCTTTTATCTATACTTACTAAAGGAGACTTACACTTTTGGTTTTGTCAATAAGTCAATCAATTTCTCCTGTTTCCCCTTCATATTATATTACCCATCTATGCGCCATAGTTAAGAACCTTTGATGAAGTTTTTGTAATATCAATTAGTGATTCATTGAGGAGGCTTCATCTCAATTAGAATCAAATGGGGATATAAGAAATTAATATTTCTCACTCATATTTAATAAATAATAATTGTATTAGTGCCAAGGATTTTCCCTCTTTCTACTTCTTCAACCAGAAACCAACTAGTGTGGGAAATCTTTCTTAGAGATTTATCCAATTAAATGAAGAAATTAAAACCATTTATAGTTACATTAAAAAATGCTCTAAATCATTAGTGATTAGAGAATGCAAGTTAAGACAACTCTGAGATATCACTGCAACCTCTCAGATTGGATAAAATGATAGAAAAAGATAATGATGAAAGTTGGAGGGGATGTGGGAAAACTGGAATACTAATACATTGTTGGTGGAGTGTGAACGGATCCAACCATTCTGAAGAGCAATTTGAAACTATGCCCAAAGGCTTATCAAACATGTTCATACCCTTTGATCTAACAGTGTTTCTACTGGGATCATGTCCCAAAGAGATCTTAAAGAGGGAAAGGGACCCACCATGTGCAAAAATGTTTGTGGCAGCCTTTTTTGTAGTGTCAAGAAACTGGAAACTGAGTGAAGAATGGCTGAATAAGTTATGATATATGAATGTTATGGAATATTATTGTTCTATAAGAAATGATCATCAGGAGGATTTCATAGAGACCTAGGGAGACTTACATGAACTGATGCTAAGTGAAATGAGTAGAAGCAAAAGAACATTGCACAACAAGAAGATTATACAATGACCAATTCTGATGGACGTGGCTCTTTTCAGCAATGGGACTATTCAGACCGGTTCCAATAATGTTGTGATGAAGAGAGCCATCTACTCCCAGAGAAAGGACTGTGGGAACTGAGTGTGGATCACAACATAGTATTTTCATCTTTTTATTTTTTGTTTACTTGTATTTTGTTTTCTTTCTTGTTTTTTTTTCCTTTTTGATCTGATTTTTCTTGTACAACATGATAAATGTATAGAATAATTGCACATGTTTAATCTATATTGGATTACTTGCCCTCTAGGGGAGGAGATGGGGACAAGAGAAGAAAAAAAAATTTGGAACACAAGATTTTGCAAAGGTGAATGTTAAAAATTACGTTTTGAAAATAAACAGCTTTAATATTAAAAAGAGAGAGAGAGAGATTTATCCAAACCAAGATTTAAGCAGACAAGATTTAATCTAAGTATGAGCTAATGGATATATTGTTAATTGTTGTATTTGCTTAGACAGACCTAGGGAAAGGTGGGTTCTCCCTATTATCATGATAGGTGACATGGAAATGGATGTCTCTTTGACCAAGATTTGAGTGACTTAAGTTATGTACCCCAAGACAGGGCACTTCCCATTTGATTAGCCAATCAGGGTGATTGGGTATCCCTCAGTCTTTGAAGGGCATACTGTAACTCCACTACCATTAGGGTTCTTTGATTTCAGACAGCCAAATGGCCATCCTTTTATTAATAACCTGCTGGGTTTATTAATAGAGTGACTAGATTACTCAACTCAAACATTTTAATCATCACGGGTCCCCACTTTCCTGTGTTGTATATTAGTAATGAATAATTACCATCAATGGAGTCACTGGTTCCAATGGTGAGAGCACTTTTATAGCACTGTATAATACTACTTTGAAAAAAAAGAGATTTTTTTTTCTAATGTGGAAGCACATAGAACAAAAGAAAGACATATGTCATGTATGAGAAGGGTGTACTGCCCTGCCAGTGATAGTGTATGTGTGAAAAATGACATCAGAGGCATTTTCAAAGATATATACATCTCTACTTTTACAAAAACAATCCTCAATTCTTCAATGAATCTGTGATCTCATCAACATTGGTACTGTCTCTAGTGTTGGAATTTGCAACCAATCCATGTCTTCTCTCATCTTGTGTGATTATTGTTCATGTCCTTTGCCAAATTCTCCATAGAAGCTCCATCCAAACTTCAGGGAGTAGGAGGAGGGGAAGATTGATCCACATTTCTGGACATAGTATGAATACTTCTGGATCATAGCATTAATCCCTCTTTCTTACCATATTATCAGACAATTTTTCCTTCTAATCAGATGTCTTTCTGAAGACATTATACCACAATTCCTGAACAATTCTCAGTCGATTAACGTGTTACAATTTGACCTTCTCTAGTTTCCTTTAGGTAGGTTATTTGCAAAAAGATCTAACTAAGGAGGTATTCGGTGTTCATTGATGACTAAGCCATGCTGATATAATAAAAACTACAGGCAATCTAAGTTTTTATTGCTAAATCAATCAAATAATCAAGGTGTTAATAGAACTAGACAAAATAATAACAAAATTCAATTGAAGGAACTAAAAGTTAACAATTTCACAGGAAACAATAAGGAAAATAAATTGAATTATATTACAAAAGAATTTTCATTATCAAAAACTATTTGTTAATCATTTAAAAAGAGAAAAATAGATTCACAAAAGAGATGAAATAATCAAGACCTAGAAGCAAACAAATTCAACAGTCCATTAAACACAACAACACAGACTACTGAAGATAAGACTCCTTATTCTATAAAACTGCTGGGAAACTCAGAAATTTGCAATATATGTTTATTACAAGACTAATAATACTAAAAGTTCCAAATGAATGTGATCTAAATGTAAATCATTACTTCATTTTTGAAAAATGGTTAATGGAATGTTATGTTTTATAATGATAATTATGTAGAGAATTCACAACCAGACAAGATAGGAAAGATTATAAAAATAAAAAATCAATTACTTTGATTGTGTAATATTTAAAAAGTTTTATGCACAAAAAATTAATGCATCTATGATAAGAGGATATGCTACAACATAAAAAATAATTTTCCCTCTAAACATTTTAATAAAAATCTATATCTAAATTGAATAGGGAAATTACAGAAAAAATTTATAATCATTCTCCATGTTATCAAAGAATATTAAGAACTATATATTCAAACTATTTGCAGAGTGCCAATATACTAATAATTAAAAATTTGCAAATAAAATAATTCTAAAATAATACTTATGGTCATCAAGTTTTCATTTTGTGTTTGAAGTAGGATTTGAACACAGGTCTTGCTGGCTCCAAATTCAGGGCCTTGAACAACACGTTGCTTCTCATATAGAATGTACCAACCATTTTGTAAAGTAACTTGGAATTATGACTTCCCTATTGTGTCAAACAATTAGAAGATCATATAATGACTTTTAAAAATACAAAATGTATTTTTATTTTGTTAAATATTTCCCTACCATACTTTATTCTGCTTATGGACACCCTGAGGAGTTTTCCAAGTTAATGGACTAGAAGTGACACCTTCACAACATACCAAATTTTTTCAACTAGGAAAGCCCCACATACAGTGACTACAATAATGTAAATGTAAACAACAATATAACAGAACTAAATGACCAGTGTCACTTCCAGGTGACTATATTTTATATTATATTATATTAATAAATTATATTATATATATATTAAACTATATTTCCTTCTTTTTTCCCATTTTTCTTAAAATTTCAAGCTATAAATATGGAGTGCTACACATTCTGTTGATTGTGACAGCTTTATCATGCATAGATGCAGTCAATTTATCGGTCACCGAGGTATAAGAACCACTAATTCAATGCATCTCCAAAAGGAACTGATTCACCTTCTTTTGGGGCAGCTAGATGGTGCAGTGAATAGAGTGCCAGGCCTGGAGTAAAAAGGACTTAAATTTACATCTGGGCTCAGACATGTATTAGCTGTGCTACCCTGCTCAAGTCACTTAACCTATTTGCTTCAATTCCTTCTCTGTAAAATGAGCTGGAGAAGGAAGTGGCAATAGTCCATTATCTTTGCCAAAACAAAACAAAGTGAGGTCAGAGTTGGGCAGCTTAATAATAATTTCTTTTCATCTCTTCCCTTCTGCAAATTGTGCCAGGAATTTTTAAGCCTTTTCTCAGAAAAGTTGGGAGACTTGTTCTCTTGTCCCCTTCAGCCACCTGAAAAGTATGAGCATGATATTTGGTCACTGTACTAGGTGTTTGTTTTGTTGTTGGTGCTGTCCTAGGCCTGCCTAAGTGAGCCTGAGACACCGATTCCTAGCTGGGGTTTTAGAACTCCAGCTGCCCCTTCCATTCTCTGCTTCTTTGACCAATAAGAAGTGACCCAACATCATTTCTGAGATGGAGACAGTCCCCTGAGTCTAAGATGTCAGGATCCTCCACCCCACCTCAGTGCAGGAAGCACCTTCTCTGTCTATATCCACTAAAGAACTACAAGAAGGAGGTGAAAGCCATCAAGAGGACAGTCCCAGTACCTGGTCTGACTTGCCAAAGGAGATGAACCTCTAAAGGAATAATGCTTACACTAGGTGACAGGTAACGATGTCTATCAGGCATCTTGTAAACTGTTCCTTGATCTACTCTATAAATCTCAACCCTTAAGAGAATATAATGATAGTTAGAAGTTACTGCATCCTCTAAATTTTCTGAGCATGTATGCTTGGGAGTCTCTTATGACGAGCATTTCTTTTTCTGCAAGGGAATAAATGACTAATGATGGCCAACACTGATCAGGACTTTAAGGTTTACAAAGCACCACACATATACGTGTGTATGTGTGTGTGTGTGTTTGTGTGTGTGTGTGTGTGTGTGTGTGTGTGTGTGTGTGTGTGTGTGTGTGTAAAATCTAATTTTATCCTCACAATGATCTCTAGGAGAAAGGCACTATTATTATCCCCATTTTATGTGTGAGCAAACCATCTGAGAATGGGGTTAAGTGATTTACCAAAGATCTCATGGCAAGTGTTTATATAGGACATATTTTAGACTCAAGTCTTCCTAACTGTGGGTCCTATGCTCTCTTTACCATATCCAAATTGCCTCTCACTACTTGATCTAGAACATACATTGAAAACTTTTTTATACCTACTTTGAGGAGACTCTAAACATGAGCCCAAACCTAAGGTACAATAATTATTCCTGATATTCCCAAGTTGGGTTGAAAAAAGATAAAGGAGCCTGATCCCTCTCTTTAGAGGCTAGGCTCTCTGAACATGGATCACAATTCTCAGACATGAGCCTAGACAAAATGGGGGTATCCTCAGTAAAATGTGTACCATAGGTCATCCCTCTAGGCTCAACAATAAATTGCTTTTGTCATATTTATATCAAACTTAATTTTTTTTGGTATGTTCTTTTGGTCTGTTTCTGATTCTGCCTGCTGGGGTTCAACCAGAAAAATCTGATCACTTCTTCATGACTACCTTCAAGCAGTTGAAGACAGTTATGTTATTCCCTCTATTTCTTTCTGTACTCTAGGACAAGCATCTCCAGTTTCCTTAGTTGTTCATCATATGCATAAAAATCTTAGCGAATTAATTGAGTCAGCTACAGGCTAACTGCTTTTTTCAAGGTCACTTAGCCAAAAATCTTACTCAACCCAGAATTCTATCCACTGTACAGCCACGACTTTTTCTTTCATCATCATCATATTATTATTATTAAATTCCATAGGCAACAATCTAAGGCTATGAATTTCTGAAAAATTCACAACATACCATTTCCTCATTCAGATGTTCCCTAGACCACTTAAATCACAAGTCCAACTTCTAATTTTATCTTTAAATTTTATAATAAGATAATATTTTAAATTATAAGTTATATCAAAATTCTTACTTTGTAAATTGTTATTGTTAGTATATTTTGGCAATGTAATTTTTAATAATCATAATCTTACATCTTAAAATTCTTACATTAGTGTCCACTAATAAGAAAAGATTTATTTTTCCCTGGTTTTTCCTCTGTCCAAGGAGTTGAAGTGAGGAAAATAAACAGCAATGAACTTTGTGGGATTTCAGATTCTTGTGCAATTGATAGAACTACATCTGTTTCAACAAGTTCCTCTGTGGGATTAGAAATGATGTAGAAAGGGAAAGAATTTGACACTGAGGCCTTTGACCAGAAGTTTTGTTCCTGATCTGGTAAGTTTTAGCACATCTGTGCTGCTCATGTCCATTCTTTTCCCCTCCTCCCTAGGACTAATTTGAGCACAGAAAGGCTTGTGAAAGCCAAAAGAAGCTGCATATTTCGATCAGTTGCCTATAGCTCCAAGCAAAACCAGAAACGGATTTTGACCTGTCAGTAATCCTTTGCATCCATCTGAGTGATCAATGATTAAAAATAGCTTTAAACATGTATTATACATCTATTTTGAGCCACATTTTATTTGGAATGCAAATGATTCTGGAAGCAGAAACTACATGAATGGCAGCTGGAAATCTCCTGGCCAATTCACTGCAATCCTATTTGGCAAAGTTTATGCTGTTCTGTATCTTCGGTGAAGTAGAGATTATTAATTATGCCAAACTGCCCAGTGGTTTGGATTATGGACACATCTGGACAAAGGGACTCATTTGAAATCCTCAAAATCCCTGCTAGCAATAAACTAAGCCAAGTTTAAAATTGATTTATGGTGATTTGCAAATAGTGTATGCAAACCACCTATCTCACAGAATCCAATTAGGCTTTAATGAAATTGTTGTCCCAGTTTTAAAAGGCTCCCTCGCGCCTCTGATGCTTGTATTTTCATCAATGTCTCCAACTACCTTCTAAAGGAAAGGGTCTAAGACAAATTTCTTGGTAAATCAAAATACCGGCCACTCTAGGAGTAGTCAAATTGGCTGTCACAGCTCCAATCATTTCAGATTGAAATACTTTCATCTCTCCAAAGGGAAAATTGCATTCAGATTTTATGAGTATTATGCAAAAAGGCTTTAAGGTATGCTCAATGCCCTGTCTCAAATAGTGTCATCGGATTTTCTATTGTTTCTTTTCTTTTTTTTTTTTTTAAGAAAAATTCTTTCCTCTAAGCGAGAAATTCTTAACTTAGGGTCCATATGTTTGTATATACATATGTGTTTCTAATATATTTGTATCTATGTATGTGAGTATATGCATAGAAATCTATAACTGCATTTCTATATTATTTATTTTCCTCACAATCTTATGTACTATATTTCACACATTTAAAACCATTATTCTGAGAAGAATTTCACCAGTCTATGAAAGAGGTCCATAACACAAAAAAAGTTTAAAAAAAAAAAACTATTCTAAATGAAACTGAGCCAAGAGCACCTGCTTAATTATATCAAGAAGAAGGAGTAGAGACTGCTTAGTCCAAAGTACCATCTCTAAGAAGAAAATTAAAATTGGTGATGAGTTAAACCATGGGTGACCATTCAAATTCTATAGGGCTTTAATTCCAACAAATTTTCCATTTCCAGCTATTTGCTTAGTTTCCAGCTATCCAATGAGAACTAAAATCACCACAGCCAGAAAAAAAAAAACAATATCTCCTGAAACTACAAGAACTCAAGGCCTTTATTGCTGAACTTCTGATGCCTTTTAAAAAGCATGGATCATGGAAAAGGCTCCTTAGGAATGGGGGAGGGGGGAATCTCAGTTTCCAAAAGGAGTCTTCACACTACAGGCTTGACTTCTTGACTTCTATTCCTGGCCAAATTCTGTAATGTATTATTAATGGGATGTCCTGTGACCTTTTATAAAGGGAAGCAGTGATCACCAAGAGCCAGCATGGTTTCAATCAAGAAAAGGTCATGGTAGTCTAAGGGTATTTCTTTTTTAAGTTGGATTACTCTAATTGTATATCCAGGGAATGCTATAGATGTTGTACACCTAAAATTTAGCAATGTATTTTACAATGTTAAAGTATGAACTATGTATAATACTAATAGCTGACAGTTACATAGTACTGGGAAGTTGACAAAGGTCTTTACATATGGTGTCTCATAAGAGCTTTACAGTAACTTTCTGTGATGTTTTTTATATAAGATGGAGATAAAATTGATGGCTAAAATGTACTTAAGCAGATTCAGAACAAATTAAATGACCAAATAGTGCTAATGGATGGAGCCATGTCAAAGCAGAGAGAACTCCATTTTTATTCCTTCTCAATTTTTCCTCTTGCCGCATCATGGCTATTTTACAAATGTTTCATCCTATTTAACATTTTTATCAATGATGTGAATGAAAACTTAAAGGCCATGTTTATCGGATTTGCGCATAACACAAAGTTGGGAGAAATAATATTGGATGACAAAATCAGTATCCAAAAAGATCTATAGGCTGAATCTAAGAAGACAATATTTAATATAAATATAATGTCTTATTCTTCAATTTACAAAAAATAAATAAATTTAGGGAAACAATAGTTCATGTGAATAGAATCTGGGAAATTTAGTGTAAAACTAAGTAAATATGAGTGAATAGAGTGTGTGACAGCTGCCAAATAACACCAATGTGATTTTAGAATCAAAGCACACAGAACCAGGAAGACTGCTATTGCATTATATTATATTATATTCAGACCATATTGAGAGTATTGTTTTCAGATTACAAAATCAAAGAATTTTAATATGGAAGATACCATCAACCCACACTCCAGAAGAATTCTCATTATATCATCTTTACCAATGACCATCCAATATATGCTTAGATTTCCAACAAAAGGAAATCTACATCTTCTCTGACCAGTTCCAATACTCTCTGCACCTTTACTTGTAATTCTCAGCTCAACAAAGTGAAGAAGTTGGAAACCTTTTTGTTGCCCATTGCCATTTCCAACTCCTTCCATCAATCCTTTGCTTACCTATTTTAGTTCTCTGTTGCTCAGAGCTCCCAGATTTATGAGGTTCATGCAATTCATAATTACCTAATAAAAATCCTGGTAGTAGTTGTTTACAGACCTCCAGATCATCTTTCCCCACAAGGTCAATACCAAACTCATAATTTTCTCTCCTTCCCAGCTGCTTACTCATACTGGAGGACTTCAACATCCATATTAAATCTCCCACCAACACTAGTTTATACATATTTATTTTCTTATTCTCCTCCATTAAATTGTGGGCTTCTTGAGAACAGAGGCTGTCTTTTGCCTTTTTGTGTATCACCAGCACTTAGCACAGTGTGAGCACTTGATAAATGTTTATTGACTATGTGGCAACCTGTTCAATTTTTGGTAGCTCAGCTACACCATGGTAGCTCAACTCTTTCAGAAAGCTATCAGTGGCCCTGAGGTTCAAGATGCCTTTGTTTCTCAATTGTAAAACTTAATTTTCTCTCCCACGAAAAGTAATGAGGAGAAAAGTTAGAACAAAGCTAAGTCTGGGGATAAAGTTGTTATCTTCCTCCTGCCTAGCTGCATTCCTGTTTTATTAAGTAAAAGTAGCTATCAGAGCATCTTTAGACTTTGAACCCACTGTTAACATTTTTTCATTTGGTATTAACACCTTCTTAGCAAATTTTGTTCTTTCCTGTTCTGTCTGAAGGTCATTCTTCTTGGAAAAGAAACAAAAACAACATAAAACAGTGTTGCTCTACTTTCTTTCTATAGTCAGGTATCATCATTCTGTGTACCTTGAACTCCATTTTTATTCTTTCTCAATTTTTCCTTTTGCCCCCATCATAGCTGTTCTACAAAAGCCTCTTTATTGGCCTTAGTTTTCCTTGGCAGCCTGAGCTCATTCTGATCTTTAGCATTCTGAACACTTCTCTTATAGAACTGGCTGCACTTTTGTATGCCTGATACTTTGTTGCCCACCCTTGCTTCCCTCTTCTGTACAAATCTTTTTAAAAATCTGAGTTGGTTGGTGAATTATCTGTGCAGTCTCTTGAGACACCTTCCATTTGTCCTATTCATAGGAACTGTTTCCCTTTGTCCTTTTAGTATTTTGTTCCTAAAAATTTCTCATCCATTTTGAGCTGACTTTCCCTGTCAAATTTTAGTCTATGTGATCCTTCCTCTCTCTGATCCCTTTGAAATCTGTTCTCCCAAAATTTAGAGAGCATGTCAGACTATGTCTGGAATCCTTTTCATTTGTTAACAGAAGCTACAAAAGAAAATGACATTTCCTCCAAGGTTCTCATCATTTCCACTTCCAACAACTAGTTCTTCCTTATTAGCAATAATTAGATACACAATAGAATTTCCTAGTGTTGATTCCCCCATATTTGGAGGGACATTATCACTAAAGTAAGTCAAAATTTGTATGTTATGCTTTTGTCAGAGAGAGGACTTCAACAGATATCTGGATGATTGATGTTTCCTAATCCCATTAAGTTGTTTTCCTTGATAGAAAATAAGCTCCTTGAGGATAGGGTTATTTTATTTTTTGTATTTCTAGCACCTATCAGTTACTGGAACATAGAAGGTACCCAACAAATGTTTGTTCATTGCTTGACCCATGCCTCTATGCCAGGTTTGGGATTTGTTTCTAAATACATCATCTATTTTCTCTTTCCAGGTGGTCTATATTTTCTTTGTAGCAATAATGTATTGATTGTTCTTCTGCCTTGATTGATCTTCAACCAAATTCTCTTCAACCTGCTCCACACACATCCCACATTCCCAGATCTGGTAAGGTCCTTAAATTTATACAAAGAAATCTATGCTCCCAATAGATAATGATAGCCGCATTCCATTATACTTTTTACTTTGAATCGTTCTCTGGAATAATTTATGTTCCTTCAGGGTCATAGAGTTCCATCCCACAGAGTATGAGGGATACCTATGAGGCAAAATGGACATGCTTACATTGGAACCTCAAATTTATGTGGGATCTTGCTTCTTCAGAGCATCCAGTTCCCTTCAATTCAAGAAGAACTTCAAATATAAAGGAACAGTGATATGATTTCTCTCTCTCTACCTTAGTTGATGTGGTCATAATATAATCACAAGGTGTTAATGAGGTATTAAAATAACTTTAAGGATTTTTCTAAGGCTTGATTCCTTTATTGAGTTAAGATGGGAACAGCAGATTAGTTTTTCCTATGTAGGCTTTAAATAATTAAGCCCTGAGAAACTCAAATAAATGAAGTTATATGTAATAAAGCTCCTGAAAAAGAAAGAAATGTCTTTATCTTCTCTCCTTACATGTACTTTGGGGATGGAGGGTAATGGTGACTGGACTAATAGGAAACATTTCATGGAACAGTGACCAGAGGCACACAATCAGTTTGATTTTCAACTCAATTCAATTAGCATTTATTAAGTGCCTACTATGTATTAAGCACTGGGCTAAATATTAAGGATAAAAAAAAGATGAAAAGGAGTTTATAACTAGTAGAAGAAACAATATGCAAACAAATATATACAGGAAAAATAGAAAATAATTAATAAAGGTAAAACACTGGAATTAAGAGGGGTTAGGAAAAGATTCCAGTAAAATGATAGGATTTTAATTGGGACTTAAAGGAATCCATGGAAGTCAGCAGGCAGACTCAGAGAGAGAGAGAGAGAGAGAGAGAGAGAGAGAGAGAGAGAGAGAGATTATTCCAGACTTGGGGGACAGTCAAAGAAAACGTGTGGAAATAAAAGATGAAATGTCTTATTCAGGAAATAGTCAAGAAGTCAGTGTCCCTGGTCAGGGAGTAAGGTGTAAGAAGATTGGAAAACTAGGAGAGGGTTACATTTTTAGAACTTTGCATAGGAAAAAGATCATTTTGCATTTGATCTTAGAGACAATAGGGAGCCACTGAAGTTTAATGAATAGGGTATTGACATGGTCAGACCTACACTTTAAGAAAATTACTTTGATGACTAAATGGAGGATTGATTGGAGTGGAGAGAAACTTGACACTAGCAAAAACCACCAGCAGATTTTTGCAGTAGTCCAGGTATGTGGTGATGGGGACCCACACTAACGTGGTGGCAATGTCAGGAGAGAAAGAGGCATATATAACAGAATTTGCAAAGGTGAAACCAACAGAAGTTGGCAATAAATTGGGAATGAAAAGGTGAAAGAGATAGTGAGGAATTCAGGATGACTCCTAGGTTGTAAGGCTATGGGACTGAGGGAAAATAGTGTAGCCTTCTACAGAAATAGGGAGGATAAGGATAAGGGACAATTTAGGACGAAAGATAAAGAGTTCTGTATGCATATATTTAACTTAAGATATCAATTGATTATTCTGTTAAGACAGTTGGAAATGTGAGATTGGAGGCAACAGAGAGGCTGGGGCAGGATAGGTAGATTTGAGAATCACTAGCAAAGAGATAGTAATTCAATTCTTTGGAGTTGATGAGATCATGAAATGAAGCACTATAGAAGAGGACTGAACCCTGAGTGATATTTATGTAAGAAGACACAATAGGGATGAGATACAAGGCATTCAGTCATGAATACAGAGAGATAGTCATCCAAGGGATCAAGCAGCTTCCAACCTCTGTCAATGAAAAGTCAAGAGGAGTAGAGAAGCAAACCCTAGAAACCCAGAATCAAGAATCTAAGAAGGAAGAACATCCAGATCCTCTAGTATCAAGAGTTATGATTTGTCTTCACTGAATATGAATTATACATATGTGCCTCACTACCACTGAATTCTAATTTTGATTTTAATCTTTCCAATGGATTCTGTATAGAGAAATGCTTTGAACCTACTGTTGTTACTGCGCCATTTTGGTAATTACCATACTAAGGACTAATTTTCTATTGACTTAATGAGAAGCACACTGGTAGAGATTTATGATTTATCATATTAGGAAAGCAAACCCACAACCCACAGCAGGCCTGTTGAATTGATGTAGCAGCCACATTTAAGGATCTCATATATTAGTTTAAATACAGATTAGGGAAATATACTTGAGAAGGTGCTACATATATAAAGTATTTTGCAAATCATAATATACTCTAATTTTTTTTTATTTCTAAATATGTTATGGTCCTTCCTGTCCTTTTCTGGGTGATGTCCTTCTACTATCCAGTCTTCTGACATAGATCAAGTTTCTTTTCTGTAACTTTATATATTTTCTTTTAAAAATACATTTTTATACTTCAATATGAATCCCTGTTTCTCATTTTTCTGTTGTTTTTTTTAATGGACACTTCAAATAATCCCTAATAACCTAGAATATAGACAGTTGTTCCTTGAGCACCTCTTTTCCAGGAGAGAGACCATCCCATGATGAACACAGCAGTCACTTCAGTAATGTTTTGTTTATACAACAAAACTTGGAAAAGGAAGCATCATTCCATGCATTGCAGACATAACATACCTACCTGTTGGTGACTTGCCATTCTGACACAGTTTAAAGACACATTAGAAATCACCAGATGGCCCATTCTATATACAATATGAAAAAGGAATTGTTGCCAGATGCCAATAATAAAGCTCATGTTAGTTTCTTGCAAGTGCTGTCTGATGAAGGATTAGTCTGATCCATGTGTTGAGATAAGGGTTTAGCATCACTCACTTAAATTACAGCATCTTTTTACTTTTTTATGGCCTATAGTAGATTCCCAAGCTAACATTTTGATATAGTCATTTGCTGCTGCAAAAATTGCATTTACTTGGTCTGTTAACTCACACACATAAATCACATAATTGAGTTAAACAGGCTGAATATTTAGAATTCTGGACATATTCTGTGATATTTACAAATCTTATAGGAATGGAAGCAGGCGAGAAAAGAGTTGTTTGGTGACAATCTAATTGTAAATATGGTTAGTACAATTTGAAGACTAATAGTTAGGGGTTCTTCACCCTCTTTCACAAGAATCCTTGATTATGCAAAAGATCTGCTAATTCTCATTCTGATATGGGAGTTCCTTCTACCAGATTTAGATTAATAACCAATGTATGATTCAATAGATAAATCCCAAGAAGTAATTTGAGTTATTGTTGTTAGTTAGCCATTTCAGTCAGTTCTGATTCTTCTTGGACATATGTAGGGTTTTCTTGGCAAAGATACTGAAGTGGTTGGCCATTCTCTTCTCCAGGTCATTTTACAGATGAGTACCTGAAGCAAACAGGGCTAAGTGACTTATCTAGGACCACATGGCCCAACCAGATTTGAACTCAGGAAGATGAGTTTTTCTGATTCTATGCTCAACATGGAGCTAATAAATGTCACAAGTAGGATTTGAAGCCAAATGTTCCTGACTCATCTAGTACTCTATTCCGCTAGCTTCTTAAACTGTGGATCACAACTCCATCAGGGATTTCATAACTGAATTTGAGAGTTGTGAAATTGTGATTTGTTATCAATAAATGGTTTGTTTCATATACCTATATATCTAGAATTGTGTAAAAATTTCTCAAGTGAAAAGGAGTCACAAGTGGAAAAGCTTTAAGAAGCCCTGCTCTATTTATTACCTTATGCTGCTTCTATACACATAAAAGTTAACCACTGCAACGTGAAATTCTTGAGATTCTTCTAAAGATGTTAAATGTAATTTGCAGAATTCATTTCTAAATTACTTCTTTGACCTGTCTTCCCAAGTCTCAAACTAAGAAAAGAAAGTAACTTAGCTTGAGGGCCTCCCCTTTCACAGAATCATAGGATGTCAATGACTGTATAGTCCAACCTTTTTATGATACAAATAAGGAAACTGGGATCTAGGGAAGAGAAGCAATTAACCTGAGTAAGGTATTGGTTCTCATGAGGTACTGGTTGTAATGCACTTTGCAAAACTGAAAACTCTATATAAATACCAGTTATTGGCATTTCATTTTACAAAACTGAAAACTCTATATTAATGCCAGTTATTGGCATTGCATTTTGCAAACCTTAAAGCACTATATAAATGTTAGTTATCCAGTTATCATCAACACTGTCATTATTACTATTATTATTTTTAAACTGTAGTCACCAGGTCTTCAGTCTGGTGATAACTCATTCCCTGAATCCTCTACCACCCTCTTGCTGAGCTCAAGAAATGTTGTATGAAGTAGTCCAGGGGTGTGCTGGTAAATGTTTAACAAACCAGGCTGGGAAGGAGGGATTAGGTAGGAAGTGGTGGAAATGTATGTACATAACACTTAAATTTAATACATATTATTAAGTCTTTCTTTAAGTCCAGGTTATCAATAAAACAATAAATATAGCTCCAATCTGTGGCAAATTTCTGGCTCCTGGGGTACAAATTTTAAGGAATGAATTTCTGAAGTGAAAATTTAATAGACTCTTGAAAATAAGCCAGTTTAAGCTGGCTCCAGCGTAGCCCCAGCCTGAGGTCACTCGGTTATTAAAGAGCATATGCAGAACACAGACCCAAGTTTTCAGACTCCAAATCAACCCTTCTTTCCAGTATACCATTCTTCCTTTGTCTGTCAATGTGTTTCAAAAGACTGCAATAAAATAGTCCAAGTAGGACAAAAGATGTTACAAGAAAAATGTAAAACCAGAAAAGAAGGGACTACAGTGTGGTAAGAGAAGGGATCGACAGCCAAATATTCTACTGGCATATACAAATTTGGGGAAAAATTATTTCAAAATGCCAAATGAAAAAATAAGTAGAATCAAATGGTCTAATATTTTATAGAGCAAATTAGCTCAAGAAAAATGAGATTATAGGGAATAAAATTCTGAATTTGAAAAATATTCATAGTAAATTATGGGATTTGTTTAAAAAATCAAGTGATAAGAAATATAAGTTTATAGTTCCATATGAAATTATCTTTTGGTGGTCTGTGGAATGAATGAAAACAGAATTAGAATTTTTTAAAGATTTCTTTAATGAGAAAAAGGGAAGTTGTTTAAAAAGATTAGTCTGAAAGCATGGGGATCTATCTTTGCCCTTAGAATTCAATATTTTCATTAATGTTTTAGATTATTATGAATAACAATAGCATTGTTATTATTCAGTGGTGTATGATTCTTCATGACCACATTTGGGATTTTTGTGGCAAAGATACCAGAGTGGTTTCCCATTTCTTTCTCCAGATCATTTTACAGATGAGGAAACTGAGGCAAACAGAATTAAATGACTTGACCAAAATCATAGCTAGTGTTTGAAACAGATTTGAACTCAGAATGATGAGTCTTCCTGACTCCATGCCCAGTGTTCTATCCACTGTGCCACCTAGCTGCCCCAAAGGCATAGCATGCTTGTCATATATGCATATGGCAAGATGGGAGGGATGACTAGCATAAAAGATCATTGATCATTAATTAAGAGCCAGAAGGAAACTTAAGGGGCCATTTAGCTCAACTTCTTCATTTTACAGATAAGATAACAGGCCCAGAAAATGATTTGCCCATCCTTATACCAGGATTAAGTAGCAGATTCAGGATTTGGATTCAAATTCTCTGAAACTCTAGTCTGGATTCAAAAAGATCTTGACAAGCTAAAATGATGAGCAAGAATAAATATAACATTCTGCATATTTGTCCAAAAAATCAACTTGGTAAATACAGAATTGAGGGGGTGTGGCTAGACAGCAGTGACTATGAAAAAAGACCTAGGGGGGTTGGCAGACAGCAAACTCAGTGTGACAGTCAAAAAAACCTCATGCTATTTTAAGCTATAATAAGAAACACATAATGTCCGGGAGAAAGGAACTTAGAATTCTGCTATATATTCTACTCTGCTTGACCTATATTTGTCATATTATGTTTATTTCTGGGTACCACATTTTAGAAATCATATAGATAAATTACAGTGTATTGAGAAGAGGACAGGAGGCAAACATAATGTATTTTATGGGAATTTGTTGAAGAAATCAGGAATAGATATCCTGGAGAGAATCATAGAATCAAAGATTTAAATGTGGAAGCATCATTGAGGTCTTGTAGTCCAAAAGTTCATTCTACAAATGAGGAAAGTGAGGGCCACAGAGTTCAAATGGCTTGGCATCAGTCACATAGCTCATAAATGGCAGAATGCGGATTTGACACAAAATTTCAGTATTATATTTAGCTGCCTCTGATACAAATGTCTCTTCTCTTTCCCACCTTCAGATTTGTTTAGTCTTTGGGAACATGAGCATTTGGAAAACAGAAAGGGTACTCTGAGCTTGATGGTCCTTGAATCACTTCTGATCATCCACCAGAGGCTAGAGCAGACATGGGACTCAATAAAGGGAAAGAGAAGGGTGAAGCATGAGGAGCTTTCTATAAGAATTAAGTGGAGCTTAATCCAATTCCAAGAAGACATTGCCTCCCCTAAGAGAAATTCTAATGAGGAATATATACACACACAGACTTTCCCCCAATGATATTAATGTCAACTCTCCTGGGGAGGGGGCAGAAGGAATATAAAACCATGAGATTCTTAGGGAATGGCCAGTTTAGCAGGAAATCAGCATTCCCTGGCCTCTGAAGTTCTAGCTTGGGGGCATCCTTTTGGGAGGCTCTTCCTCTTCAGTATCTGTTGGAATAAACCCACTGCTAGACAGCTTGAGATCTCCTGCCAGCCCCCAAATCCCTACTATACCCCATCACTACCATTTCTTCCTTGGTTTTCAGTGTAGTCAAATAGCTCCAGATTCAACTAAGCCATTGCCATTATCACATAGCAAAGTGTGGCTAGTCTGTTGTGATTAAGACCAGAAGATTCAGAAGCAGCATAATATCCATCTTCAATCTATCTAGCCTTCAGGTAGAATGGAAAACAAATAACTTAATCCCATTCACAAGGAAGGATAAAGAGCTAGGAATCCCAGGCTTCCTCTGATGTTCCACTGAGCTGAAGTACTGGCGATATAGCAGGTTCTCTAAAGTTCTCAAAAAATAGACAGCTTTCCATCTCTCAGCTCTATAGCACCCTGTTTATCTCTGTCTCTCTGTGTCTCAGTGTTTCTGTCACTTTGTGTCTCTCCTCTTTCTCCTTCTCTCTCTCTCTCTGTCTCTGTCTTTCTGTCTCTCTATCTCTGTCTCCATATCTCTCTCTCCCCCTCTCTCTCCTCCCCATTCCCTCTCTTCTAATTTAAATAGTTGCAATTACTGTGAATTTTTCCTACGAATTCTTAAGTTTCTTTGTGTCATGAACCCCTTTGCTAATTTACTGAAGACTGTAAATGCCTTCTCAAAATAATGTTTTTAAATGCACAAACTAAAACATATGGAATTAGAAAGGAAACCAATTTTATTGAAATACCATTATCAAAATACTTTAAACAAACTTCATACCCTACAGGCTAAGAATCTATCCAAAGAAAATGGCCTTGTGAGCTTTCATCCTTCCAGAACTTTGACTGCTTCCTGAATGTGCCATATTTCGTGGATCCCTAAAACACATGCTAGGCATAATGAAATCAACTCCTCACAGGAACAGAGGGGAATGTTTGGATACTATATACAATATTTTATTCTTGACATCAACAAAAACATTAAAATATTACATAATAATAAATAATATGTGATAAAAAAAAAATCTATACTATGATTGTGTGGCCATAGTCTCTCCCAAGTATAGTCTATAGGCCATCTGAAATCCAAGATTTGCAGAAATCTTAATTTCTGCTTAATTATAGCTTAATTAGCCCAGTTAGCCACTACTCCTGAGAGATGAAAAAAGAGGAAAGGTATCAAACCTGCCTAACATAGTCAACAAAATTCCAGAGAACCAAATTAAAATGTAATTTTAAAATGTAATTAGGAAATGTTTATCAAAACAAACACAAATTCAAGATAATGCAGATAACGTTAATTTGTGGTTTTCTTAGTCAATATGATGCTTTCAGGATCCTAGTTATTAGGTGAAGATAAAGGAAACTTGAACTCATGAGTCATGAAATAGGAAAAGCTGATGCTCACTGTGTCCACTTGCTCATTATGGAGTATGAAAAGTGGATTCAAATACAGATCCCAGAAATGATCTTAAAGGGCATAGCAATTTTTTCATGGCCCAATGCTGTTGATCCCAGCACTCCTTGCTGCTGTCATGTCTCCTAATTTTTTGTGGCATTTTAGCCAAAGTCCTCCATCAGTGGAGAGACAGAAAGAATGAGAAAAGGGCTAGAAAGAAATATTGTGTGGGAAAAGAATCAGGCCTGGTCTTCTCAACTCCAGAATTATGGATAATTTAGATTCATTTTAAGGAAAAACTTCCTAACACTTAGAGTTATCTAAAACCAGGATATTCTGCTATGGGAACCTTCTCTAACTGGAGATCTTCAAGGAGAGACTGAACAACTACTTATTGGGAATATCATAGAAAAGATTCTTTCTCAGAGATGAATTGGAATAGATGGTCTCTTTCCGCTTACACTCCTAATTTGTGGCTCTGTGCATCTCAAGAATTTGCTGCTTCATTTTACTCATAACTTCCTTAGTTTGTTTCCTAAAACAAATGTCTTTTTAGTTATTTGAGAAGCTGAGGCAGCACTTAACCAATTGTGACAATTTATCATGGTCTTTTTGAAGGGAGATAAAGTGTAATTTTCTAAAAAACAAGCAGCCTTTTTGAAACACTTTTTCTTTGTGCTAACAGGTGCAGTAAAACATGGCTAAAACCTAAACAACTTAATATGTATGGCATCTTCAGAGCACACAAAAGCCTTATTTGTATCCATAACTCCAGCTTTCCTACCCCTAAAGTTTTGAACCAACGCCAATTAAAACCAAGGTAAGCTTACTAAAGTTTCAAATTCTCCCTTGCCCTCCCTCTGCTACACATGTGCATTTCAAGAAAATGGTGAACAGGAACAGACTGAATGATACCAAGATGTTTCCACCACATATACCCTAGATCAGATCTGGTCTGTGATCGGATTTGAACTCAAGTCCTCTTGACTTCAGGGCTGGTGCTCTATCCACTGTACCAACTAGCTGCCCTCTATACTACTTCTTTTAAAACTCCATAAATTAATTTCTTACCTGAATTTATATCTTAGACTGTAACTGGACCTAATATTATAGATACCCTTCACAGAATCCCTCCTCAGCATAGGACTATTAGTGATAGTGGGTAGCACAAGAGACACAGGTGATTTAACTCCACTATTCCTAGCAAATGATTTCAACAGCCAAGAGTTAACATGATTGATTTTGGACCAATTGGTTGTGATCAAATACTACTTAACAAGGTGGTTGGAATTTTTTTAGAACTTTAATTACAACCTTCATTTGCATAATTAGCATCCTTGAGAATATTTGCAAATGATACACCTGTTCACCATAGACTTCTCCTTTCCAGGTCTCTATGTTATATAACTCAGAACTCCTAAAAGTTCTTAAATGCTCGAAATATTCATGTTGCTCTAATTGTGTCTTATCAATGGAATGAATGTATTATATAATATTTTGTATACTGATGATCTGGGTCTATGTACTATTTTTAATAGTACACTGTAAGCAGTTTGGGAACAAAGACTATGCCTTGTGAATAAAGAATCTATTCTCTTTCTGTCCACCAATTTTTTTTAATTTTTATTTTTCCCAGTTACATGTAAAAAACAACATTTTTTGTTATACATGTACCTTCATTTTTTTTACATATTTCCTTATGAACTATGTTGGGAGAGAACAATCAGGACAAAAGGGAAAAATTACAAAAAAAAAAAAAAAAAGTGGAAGAAACAGGGGGGGAAAAAGTGAACCTAGAATGTGTTGATTTACATCCAGTCTCCACAGTTCTCTCTTTAGATACAAATGGCATTTTCCATCCAGAGTTTATTGGAATTGCCTTGGATCACAGAAGTGCTGAGAAAAAAACCAAGATTCTCATAGCTGGTCATCACATAATCTTGCTGTTGCTGTATACAATATTTTCCTGGCTCTACTTTTTTCGTTCAGCATCAGTTCATATAAATCTTTTCAGACCTTTCATCATTTTTATAGAACAATAATATTCCATTACATTCATATTCCATGACTTATTCAACCATTCACCAATTAATGGGTAGCTACTCATTTTCAATTCTTTGCCATCACAAAAAGAGCTGCTACATTTTTGCACATATAGGTCCCTTTCCCTGCTTGATGATCTCTCTGGGATACAGGCCCAGTAAAGACACTGCTGGATCAAAGGGTATACGTAGTTTTATAGCATAGTTCCATAGTTTTGGGCATAGTTCCAAATCGCTCTCCAGAATGATTGAATCATTTTATAATTCTACCAACAATGCATTAGTGTCCCAGCTTTCCCACATGCCCTCTAAAATTTATCATTATGTTTTGCTCTTAGCCAATCTGAAAGGTTTGAAGTAATACCTCAAAGTTATTTTTTAATCTGCATTTCTCTAATCAATAATTATTTAGAACATTTTTTCACTTGACTATCTGTCCACCCATTTTCCATTGCATCTGTTACCGATGTAAGGGGTTATATAAAATAGAAAACTGATAGAATCTTACTGGAAATGAATGAAAATAAGGGAAGGAAAGAGAAGTGAAAGAAAGAGAAAGGAATGGAAGAGAACAGAAGAGAGAAAGGGGCAAGAAAAAGAAGAAAGGGAACAATGAAAGAAAGGAAGGGAGGAAAGAAGAAAGGAAAGAAAGGAAATGAGAAAGGAATAAAAAAAGAAAAGAAAGAATGAAGGGATATTCCCTTTTTGGATATAGATAGATAGTTCTGCATATCTGAGTTGATTACATATAATAATTTCTGTGGATTAATGCAGTTGGTTATCTTGTCAGTGGAGCAAGTAAGCTGGAAACATTCAAGAAAATAGCTTAAGGAATATCACTGAGGAAATGTACTTTTACAAAAGGAGATTTGACTGAATGTGTGACATGAGTGAAGAATAGAAATCCCTAGTGCTCTATTGATACACTCCATTTATACTAAGAATATAAAAAGAATTATAGAAGAAGGCTTCCAGCATATTTGGTAGATCCTCTGCAAAGGATTTATGGGAAAATATGTACAAGAATGCACAAGATGACAAAATCTAATGTCTAGGTCCAATGATATAATGAAATGTTTGCATTTTAAATTTATAGCAGAGAGAGACTAACTATGTGAGCATGAGTGAAGGACAGGAGGGAAATGAGATAATAAAGCATGGAAGCAATAAGCCCTAAAGGAGGGCAACGGGGCTGATAAGAGCAAAAAATAAAAGAGAAGTTCAAGTGGAGTCACATTGCCCCGGGAGTAGAGAGAAGGTTTTACTTTTGACAAAGAGAGGATGGTATGTAGGAATAGAGAATCACAAAAATAGAGTAGGAAAGGACCTTACAGGTTATCTATCCAATGTCTTCCTTTTCCACATGAAGGAACTCAGGAACCTAAAAACAGGAAGTGGCAGAGATTACATTCCCATCTATGTCCTCTTAATTCCAAATAACTTCTATGATCCCCCTTTCCCTCCCTAGGGATAAGTGAGGATAAAGATCATGACAATTTTAGGCCCGAGTTCCATTCACTTAAGTAAGCATACAAAACTCTTAAATTCAGTATGCAGTTACAGACTCATTCCTTTAATTTGATGAAGAGAGCCAAATGAATATACATATTTAAAAAGCTAAGAGATTTCTCCTTTCACCAAGGTTATTCATGACCTAACATATTATTCCTCCCAAAGGCATTTGCAGTCTAAAAGGGGAGCCTGGAAAGGACAATATTTAATTCAAAAGGAAAATATACTAATGGTAGAATTTCAGGCATTATGACACTTGGGTATTCAAAGTCAGACCACACAGACTACTGATATTCTGCTTACAGAATGATTGACATTAATACTCCTTCCAAGAAAAATGACTTGAGTTCCCCCCTATCCTTCAAAGTCCAACTCAAATGCCACCTCCTCTGTGAATTTTTCCTTGTCCTGTCCCCTTAAAATAACCTTTTTTCTTAAATCCCACATGATATTTTGTTTTTCACCTTTCTTATATACTTATCATGTGTTATTATAGTTACACATGCTTTATACTTACCATGAATTCTTGTATTATAGTTGTTCAGGGATATATTTTTCTTATTCACAAGGTCAAAGATTGGGTCCTTGCTCCACTGACATTAGGATAACCAACTGTATTAATCCACAGAGGTTATTACAATGTTCCAAGATATGCAATCATAGAGCATTGCTAAGAGAACATTTGTGTAGAAAAGGTAGATCTTAGGATCTGGAAACAATCTGGCCACCATTACTCAGATACAATACATCTTGCTTTCTTCTTTATTTTCAATTCTGGACCCAAATTATTGTCTATTTTACATTGCCCAATCTATGTACTTGTGTATTATTTAAGTGGATTGGCCATATTTGAAACATCTTGTAAAGTGAATGTCTTCAAGGTTGTGTCTCATGCAACATAGGTTTCATAAGATCATAAATTTAGAATTGAAAGAAATCTTAGCCATTATCTGGCTTAACTCCATCATTTTATGAATCAGAAAACCCCAGAGTTTAAGTAGCTAACTCACTAGTAATAGGCCAATCTATTTACTACATCATGCTCATTCTCTTCGTGGTCCCCGCCACCATGTATATTTGATCTCATTCAGTAAACTTAACTTTTTTTTTCATCTTTCTACTTCTTCACTTGAGACAGCTAGGTGATAGAGTAGAACACTGACCCTCTCATTAGGAAGTCTCAGGTGCTTACTCTTTACTCTTTGGGTAAGTCTTCTTATCTCTGTCTCAGGTTCCTCAACTGTAAAATAAGGATAATAATAGTACCTACTTTCCAGTCTTGTCATGAGAATAATATGAGATAATAAAGATTAGCATGGCACCTGGGCAGCGAGGTAATTCAGTGGCTTCAGCACTGAGTCTGGAATCAGGAAGATTCAAATTCAAATCAGGTCTGAGTCATTTACTATTTTTTGACCCTGGAAAATTCACTGAACCCTGTTTGCCTCAGTTTCCCCATCTGTAAAATGAGCTAGTGAAGGAAATGGCAAGCCTTTCTAGTATTTTTGCCAAGAAAACCCCAAATAAGTTATAATCAGTCACAACTGAACAACAACAAAATGTCACATAGTGGGTACTATATAAATATTACTTATTATTGTCTTCAGTATTTCAGGAGCTCATGTATTTCAGTCTGAAGATGGTTAGTCCCCTGACACTGAAACAGATCATTATAGACAAGCTGATATTGGACAAATTTATTTCATTTTACATCTATCTGTCAGCCTTCTGCCAGATTTATCTGTAAAGACTCTTAGAATATAATGCCTTATTTAAGTTGCATTCCAAGCTTTCTTTATAGATAGGGTTTTTCTTTGATTTCTTTTCTTGCCATTTTATAAGATGATATGCTCATAATTTTCTATTGTCCTTCTCTGTAGTGTTTTACACATAAGTTTATATCCCAAACTGGTTTTTCCCTTGGCTGCCATCTCGCTCAACTTGGCAAGTAGATCAAATGCTGTGTAGCCAAAACAGGCTTGGGATTCTTTTGATCTTTTTTTGTGGTGATTATTTTGCATAGCTTATATTTTGTTTGAAAAAATGGTAACAGAATCACAAACCCCACAGAATTTCAGAGATGGAAGGGATCTCAAAGGCATTTAGTTCAATCTGCATCTGAAGAAAGTCCTGTCTATTTGATATCTGACAATCTGACAAGTCGTTATCCAGCCTTTACATGACCTCCAGTGAGGAAAGACCAGAAACAGGCTATTTCACCTTGAAATAGCTCTCATTGAAAAAGTAGTATATCATCATGGGTAAAGAGATAGCATGAAGTTAGCTAGATGGTGCAGTGATTAGAGCACCATCCTTGACATCAGGGAGGACCTAAGTTTAAATCCAGCCTCAGACACTTTGACACTTCCTAGCTAACACTGGACAAGTCACTTACTCCAATTTCCTTGCAAATAGCTAATAACTAAATGAATGAATGAATAAATGGATAGATAGATACGTGGATAGATGAATGAAGGAATAAATAAATGAATGAATTATGAATAGATAAATAAATAAAAACATGGCCTGGGAAGTCAAGATTATCTAATATCATACCATATTACTAAGACATACTTTGTATCACACTAAACAAGTTCTCTCTCCTTTCAGTGATCCAGACATTCCAGAGGAGCTATCAACTTGCATTGGTATAAGAAGTTCCTTATCAGAAACTCCAAATACCAATAAAATCATAAGTTCAGTCCCTAATGCCTATCTAATTGTGTTGGGAGATTTTTCATTATATCACAGTTAAAATTGACTCTGCAGTTTTCACTCACTGCTCTCAGCTCTGCCCTCTGGGATCAGACAAAGTACAATTCCTTTTCAAAATCACAGCTCTTTAAATAGTCGGTAGCTATCATATCCACCATGATAATCAAGGTCAATATCTTTGCCTTTTTCTATTTCCTATTTGGGCCATCAATTCCTCATTTGAATATAGTTAAAGCTATCACAATTGTTCACAATCTTCTTGTTTTTAGCCTTTCTTCTAATCTGACAGTAGGTCATAGAGCATAGATTTAGAGCTAAAAGGGATATCCAACCCTTCATTTCACAAATGAAGAATTGATACCAAAAAAAAGTTAAATATTACACAACCAGTAAGTGTCTGACATGGGATTTGTACTCAGGTTTTCCTAACTCTAATTCCCATTCTCCATTATGCATTAATATATACATTAATACACTCTACTTTTTTAAACTAGTTAACAGTTTGACTACATATAGAGAAGAATTTTCTCACATCAAATATATATATAGGTGATAGAGTTGTTATATAGAGAAAAAACAACTATACCTAGAGAGTGTCCATTAATGACTGTTTCAATCTAGAAGATGGGCTTTGTTATTGATCTTTTTTGTTCAATATTTTCACCAACAACTCACTTATCGGCAGATCAAATCTGCAGATGAAACAAAGCTAGTAGATGATAGTGTCAAGAATCAAAACAGTCTCAACAGGGACCAAATCTTGGCCAAAATCAACAGAATGTAGAAATATAACAGGGACAAATGTAAAATTGTGCATTAAAGTAAATTGCTTCTAGATTCAGATAATCATATAAGACAAAAGAGAACTGACTTGGCTATAATTCACCAGAAGAAAAATAAGGCTTTTAGTGACTACAAGCTCAATATGAATCAACAGAATTTCAACCACTTTTTAAAAAAAATCTAACAATCTTTAGCTGTATAAATGGAAGAATAGTGTCACAGAAATTATATTTTGTTCAGTTCAGGGTATTACATTCAAAGAAAGGTATTGATAAACTACAATGAATATAGAATTACAGGTTGGATGGAAATGACCTTGAAAATTATATTCTATGAGGAACAATTGAAGTAATTATGGGTCTATCCCCTGGATGAAAAATTGAGTTAGGACTCCTCCTGGTAGACTCTACCGATATCAAGTGCCAGGCAGGGCAGGAGAACTCCAACCAGTGCTCTGAAAAGAATAATGCTTTAGGAAATTAGACTGAATCAGATAAATTATCAGCTTCCAACAGTGGTCCCTGTTGTTTGCCTATTGCTTTAGTGTGGACTTTCTTGCCTAAATTTTTACTCCTATAACTGGTTTTCTCTGTTTATTTCAGTTCATTAGATTATGGAGCTTTGAAGAAATCCTGAACTCACAGGGTCTCATATCCAGAGAGGGTATTTACAATTATGGACTCAGACATTTGCTAGTAGTGTGACCCTAGGCAAATCATTTAACCTGTTTGCCTCAGTTTCCTTATCTGTAAAATGAGCTGGAGAAGAAAATGGACAACTACTCCAGCATCTTTACCAAGAAAACCCCAGATGGGGTCATGAAGAATTAGACACAACTAAAAAACAACTGAATAACACACGATACCTCCCACACTCAAATCTAGAGCCTCACAAGCCATTTTTTACTCTGTTACCTCATCAGCTCCAGAGTCGGTCTAATTATCTCAAGGTTCCCTTAGGTGGCCTATGGTCTGACTCCACAAATTCATGACCAGCTAGCTGCTGACAAGGGCAGAAATATAGAATGCCCCTCTCAGAAAGCCTCAGAAACCATGGAGATACGGAGGCAGTTTTTTTCAGTCCTCTGGGACAAAGTGCAGCTGGCTACATTTGTGACTCTGAAGGCAGAAAACTCAAAGTTTTAATAGTACTTACCAGTTACTAGCACCAGCTCCAGATGCCACCATGAACTTCCTCCATTCTTTCACCAAATTGGCTGAGTACTTTCTAGATTGGATAATATTCTGTGAGAATTCTCTATGGATCTTAACCTTTGTGAATTCTCTGCAGACCAAACCAACATAGTTTTTGTGGTATCTCAGCTACTGGGATAGATCACTCTCTGAGCATTTCCCTATCTCACTGAAAAAAGCCCCCCATTAGAAAATGTAGAGGGGCTCTTTAAGAACTGCAAGGAAATTTCTGATATGTCCTTAAATCCAAGATAGTAAGTCACTTGGGTCCAGAAAAGGCAAGCTACCATTAAAGAATATGGCACCTCCCTCTGGATGCTCAGCCAGGACTTGGGTAAAGAATAGCACTGCTCACAGAATCCTAGAGTTTAGAGGGGTTATAGAATAGAGCCTAGACCTAAAGAAGAATCCCTACTACAATAGTAAATGATAATCTAGATGGTAAGAAGAAACCTCATCTTCCCAGAGTAATCTCTATTAACTGGAGCATAACACTGAGTTGTTTCTTAGGAAGTTTCTTCTTACATCAAAATTGATTCCTTTGTAACTTCCTTCTATATAGTTACAAATTCTACCTTCTGGGTTAAGAAGAATAAATCCATCTTCCATGTGATAACTCTTCAATACATAAATTTAGCTATGATATCCCTACTCACTCTGAGTTTTCTGCTATGATATCCCTACTCACTCTGAGTTTTCTATTCTAAACACCTTGCCTTGCTACATACACCTGCTTCCTGTGACCCATGACATGCTCTAAATCAGGTTAAACACACTATTGTATTCAAAATGTAAAAAGCAAGGGGCAGATAGATAACACAGTGGTTAGAGCATCAGCCTGTAGTCAAGAGGATCTCAGTTCAAGTCCAATCAGACATTTGACACTTACTAGCTGTGTGACCCTGGACAAGTCAATATATTGGTTGTCCTCCTATAAACTAGTGCCTCTCTAATGTATCAATAGCCTTCCACATGTAAGTGACTCCTGGAACTGAGTGCAATATTCAGCATGCAGCTGGATTAAGGCAAAGGGCTGAACATCTCTTTTAACACAATCTAATATCATAGTGGCTTGTTTAGCTCTCCTTCTCCATGGATTTTTGGAAGAGCTGGTAATGACCTTGCCTGATGAATAGGCTATGTATGGTTACTAACCTACTCCCACTCTTCTAAGTTCTACCTTTACTCATAAATAAATTTGTGGTGACTCTCTTGTACTATTCCAGTCCACTTGATGGATGCTAGTTGTACACCATTGGAGAGAGGTGATACCTTTAGGAAAGCTGTGGTTGACCCATTTCTATAGCTCAGTATACTCAGGCAGGAGGACATACACAAACTTGCTACCACAGATAAAAGATCATTATAAACCTCATTTCTCCTCATCCTGAGTATGGTCCACCTAGTTCTTGATCTTGAGGGAGAACTTCTTGCTCCTTGCACATGGAAGATCTTTTCTATGATGAATTCTAATGATTTAGTGAATTGAATGGACTCAATTAAGCCCTGAAGAGAGTAAGTAGCTTAGAGAACTGCACTCTGAATGTAGCTGACTATAGACTACCCACTTTTTTCCAGTCCTCAGTCACCCAGGAAGGAAGGAAACAAGCATTTATTAAGTGTTTACTGTATGCCAGGCACTTGTCAAGTGTCAGAAATACAAATAAAAACTAAAAGTCCCACAGAGCTTACCTTCCATCTGAGAAATATAATGGACAAGAGAAAAAGAGAGAGAGAGAGAGAGAAAGAGAGAGAGAGAGAGAGAGAGAGAGAGAGAGAAAGAGAGAGAGAGAGAGAGAGAGAGGGAGAGGGGGAGAGGGGGAGAGAGAGAGAGAGGGAGGGGGGGTCCAGAAAGACAAGAACAAGGCTGGCTAAAATGGGTCCCTCCAAAAAATGGAGGCTCCAGGAGGAATTTACCAATGGGAAAACAGAATGCAGGGCTAGTCTTTCAGAAGAATATTCCATGAGGAGAAGGCCACAGGTATAGTGAGGGCAAGATCTCGGGCACTGAAGGATTTGACAGCAGTAGTGGAGGTATGGTTTTGAAGTCTTCTAAGTTACTAACAGGGCCAAAAGGGGTATTAAGATAAGCTCATCTGAGTTCCTCCACAAAATAGAAGCTCCAGAAAAGTCACCTTTCAATACCAATATGGCCAGATGAATTTTCTTGAATAGCTGAGGGACCTTCCTTGACACAGTTCCCAGAAAAATCTTAAGCCACAATTCTCTCTCTCTATTGCAGGCTATGTTCAGTATTGTCAAAGGAAAAGAAGGTAACCCCTCCCCAGCTAAGTACTTTGATTACACAATTCATCTGATGCCCAGGACTATCAACCCCAACTAAATGAATATAATTATTGATTACATTTGAAAGCACGTTCTGTGGGAAGGGTGAAAAAAGCTAGAAGAATGGTCTCATGCAAGACAATAAATCCCTCCTAGAACCTTGGAGTTAGGCATTAAAATTAAAAAGCTAAAGGTGTGCCATGAGAATGGAGGCTGCATGCAGATTAAACTTTTTCTTTCTCATTTATAGGAACTCAGAAAAGGATCTGCTTCTATATATCAGTTAACATGCAGATTTCTAGAATCTAGACCTGACTACCTGTATGATTTCCACAAGTCAAGTCAACAAGTTTTGTTTTGTTTTTTAAATGGCCAACATAGGAATTTGTTTTGCTTGATTAAACAAGGTTATAAAAGGTTTTGTTTTTCTAGTTTTTTTCAATGTGGGAAATAGGGTTTGCAAAAGGGGGAAAAGTTCAATTTTTCTTGATTGAAAAGAAAATTTTATTTTAAAAAATTCAAGAAAATAAATATTTATAAAGTGCCTTCTTGTTGAAGGGGAAAAACTGACCTCATTACCCACAGTCTAGTAAAGGAGACAACATATAAACAACTATAATTGATTGTTTTCTTCATTTATTTATTTATATACAGACACATGGGGGGATGTATAATTATCTTGTATGTATAAATAGCATACATATACATATTATTATTCCTATCTGTATCATATGTGCATACATCATTCATATCAAGAAATAGATAATAAATATCTTGTGTACATATAAACATACATACATCATTCATTTCTATCTAATATAAAAAGATAATAGATATCTTGTATATATATACACACATCATTCATATCTGTCTAAATAAATGATAGATATACTATGTGTATATGTACACATATCATTCATATCTATCAATATCTAAATAGTTAGATGATATATTGTGTATATATCATTCATCTATAGATAGGTGTATATGTGTATATATACCCACATCATTCATATTTATTTATTTATAGGTAGATAAATATCCTGTGTGTATGACTATATAAAATTAGAAATAATCAATAGAGAGAGGGCATTAGACTTAAAGAAGCACTAAGTAAGTCTTCTTATAAAAGATAGGTTTTAGTTTTGAAGGAACCCAGGACATCAGAAAAAAGAGATAAGGAGGAAAACCATTCCAGAAGATGGAGTGTTTTCATGGAGAAAAAGCCAGGAGGACAGTGTCATTAGATTATAAAGTACATGAAAGGAAGTATAAGGTAGGAGGAGGTTGGAAAGGTAGGAAAGGGGTAGGTAATGAAGATCTTTAAAAGATAAAAAGAAACTCTGAGCTAAGGAACTGAAATCATGACAGAGCATCAGTGAGTAGGATGTTGGTTTGTGCTAGTAAGCACAGAACCATAACATGGTAGAAAAAATCTATGGACTTTTCCCCTGTTAGAAATAGAAAAAGCAGTGAAGCAGGAAACTACATGAATCAAGGAACAATCCAGACAGATCCCTGCCCCAGTAACCATGTGCACCAGTTATATTGATCCTAGGAGAGGACAGGACCCATCAGATCGGAGGGTTGTTTGAAGTGTCTCTAGTTGGAGGTAGGACAGTTTTCCGGCAGTGTAAGGGCTCAGGACAGTGCCCATTATGTCTTTTTAGTAAGATTAACTGAAACTTGTCTTGTATGCAGCAGCATGCTAGTAAATATTTAACAATGAGCTTTCTGAAAAGTAGGACATTCTTTAATGTTTAATCTGCATTATTAATATTTTCCCCATCACTTTCTTAGACAATCAGCAAAACAATAAATCAAGCTCTGGTTCATATCATTTGTCAATTTTCAAGCTGTAAATGTTCATGCTAAAAATTTAATAATTAACTCTCTTGAGCCCCTTCAAGCTGACTCTAGCACAGCCCTGCATATATGTCTTCTTAGCCTGAGTGATTATAGGGATCCCTTTCTTGGCAAAAAAATAAAAATAAAAATGAATCATATTCTCATATTTCAAGGATGTACTTCCCTGGCATAGAACATAAGCCAAAAATATTTTCTGGGAGACTACCCCCCAAATTAATACCCTAGTTCTTCATACCTGGAGCAGAAGCAAATGGACATGAGTGTTATTTATATATGGAGGGCAATTGAGGATCATTGATCTGAAAAATTAGAAGGATCTTGGTTTTTTGTATTAGCAGTAGCTAGTTGAGATAACACCTTATCAGGCACTATCATAGGTATCAACCAAAAAATCATTGTTAAACTGCAACTTGTTTCTAAAAGCTTAAGGAATCTTTTTTGGTTAAGCAGTCGTCAGAGAACTAGTATATAATAACAAATATGAATCTGTAAAAGACTTAATGTTTTGATAAGTGATTAGAATACCATCAAAAGCAGAAATATACCACCTCACAACTTTTTGTGCTATCTGAGGCAACATTAAGAAACTGGAGAGTGTTTATTGCATTAAAAGCATCTTGCTACTATTGATCAGAGAAATGCAATTTAAGACAACTCTGAGATACCACTACACACCTATCAGATTGGCTAAGATGACAGGAACAAATTAAGATGAATGTTGGAGGGGATGTGGGAAAACTGGGACACTGATGCATTGTTGGTGGAGCTGTGAAAGAATCCAACCATTCTGGAGAGCAATCTGGAATTTTGCCCAAAAAGTTATCAAACTGTGCATACCCTTTGATCCAGCAGTGCTACTCCTGGGCTTATATCCCAAGGAAATACTAAAGAAGGGAAAGGGACCTGTATGTGCCAAAATGTTTGTGGCGTCTCTTTTTGTAGTGGCTAGAAACTGGAAAATGAATAGATGTCCATCAATTGGAGAATGGTTGGGTAAATTGTGGTATATGAATATTATGGAATATTATTGCTCTGTAAGAAATGACCAGCAGGAGGAATACAGAGAGGTTTGGAGAGACTTACATCAACTGATGCTGAGTGAAATGAGCAGAACCAGAAGATCACTATACACTTCAACAACAATACTGTATGAGGATGTATTCTGATGGAAGTGGAAATCTTCAACATAAAGAAGATCCAACTCACTTCCAGTTGATCAATGATGGACAGAGGTAGCTACATCCAGAGAAGAAACACTGGGAAGTGAATGTAAATTGTTAGCACTAATATCTGTCTGCCCAGGTTACATGTACCTTCGGATTCTAATGCTTATTGTGCAACAAGAAAATGGTATTTACACACATGTATTGTATCTAGGTTATATTGTAACACATGAAAAATGTATGGGATTGCCTGTCATCGGGGGGAGGGAGTAGAGGGAGGGGGGGGATAATTTGGAAAAATGAATATAAGGGATAATATTATAAAAATATATATAATAAAAAAAAAAAAGAAATGACCAGTAGGATGAATACAGAGAGGCTTGGAGAGACTTGCATCAACTGATGCTGAGTGAAACGAGCAGAACTAGGAGATCATTATACACTTCAGCAATGATACTATACGAGGATGCATTCTGATGGAAGTGGATATCTTCAACATAGAGAAGAGCTAATCCAATTTCAATTGATCAATGATGGACAGAATCAGCTACACCCAGAAAAGGAACACAGGGAAATGAGTGTAAAGTGTGAGCGTTTTTTGTTTTTCTCCCCAGATTATTTTTACCTTTTGAATCCAATTCTTCCTTTGCAACAACAACAAAACTGGGTTCTGCACATATATATTGTACCTAGGATATACTATAACATATTTAAAATGTATAGGAATGCCTGCCATCTAGGGGAGGGGGTGGAGGGAAGGAGGGGAAAAATTTGGAACAGAAGGGAGTACAAGGGATAATGTTGTAAAAAATTACCTATGCATATGTCCTGTCAAAAAAAGTTATAATTATAAAATTAATTTAAAAATTTTAAATTTTAAAAAAAGAAAGCATTGTGCTAGGTGTTGAAATATAATGTATATTTGTAATGTAATATTATGTAATGTAATAATGTAATATAATGACAAAAACAGTTCTTGTCTTCAAAAAATTTACATTGTATGAGAATATACTATGAACATAGAAAAAAAATGAATAGAAGAAAATTCACAGAGAAAGAAAGCCATAGAAATGAGGGAGTTCAGATAAAACTTCATTTAGGAAGTTCAAACAGAGCCTGGAAAAATGTTAAAGCTTCTAAGAGGGAGAAGGTAAAAAAGATTTACATCCCAAACATGGAAGATAAGTATATGTATAGGCGTAGTGACAGGAAATTGAATCCAAATCTAATAACTGGGGAATGGGTGAATAAATTAAAGTGTATAAATGTTTAATAAGTTTTTTTAATGACATATGAAACATGCAAAGAAACAACAACAAAGTAAATAAAAAGTAAAGTTAGCAGAATGTGAGTATGGACAATATGTTCTACAACACAATATTTAAAAAGGTGACATCATCAAACTTTGATAAATATGTATATGGAAGGGGATCACAAGGGCATAGAGTATAAATAAATTATTATTCTTATGATCTTATTAAAGTTGACAGGATATTACTATTATTATTTTCAATGAAAATGTAGAGTTGGGATTTTGGGCTTTATTTGTTCTTTATATTCTCTTTATTTTTTGGAAGTTATTACATTTGTAATGAAAATTCTATTTAAAAAAAAATAGTGCAGAAGGTATTTAGTAGGAAAAACAATGCAACTGATAACTTATATAAACTTCCTGTGTCCAGGAAGCTTTTTCAGGTCTTCAGAAACTTGATTCTTAAAAAATCTGTGACCACTTAATTCAAGAACTATATTCTTTCTTTCAAAATAATATAACTCTGTTACTTAATAAAAGCTGTGTGACCAGGAGCCAGTCACATTTCTCTAGTGCCCAGTTTTTTCATTTTTAAAAAGAGGGAAAGGATTCTTTAAGCATCCCTTCAAGGGATCTATGATCTAAATCTATGATTCTATGAAACAATTCTGGAACATGTTACAAAGATGATTCAAGAATAGCTGGAGTCTAATACACAGAAACATTATTGAGTAAATATATCATTCACATAGCCTCACTGTGCTTTCTAGCATAGGAGGAGACAGTCTAGGGAAGAAAGTTCACAGATGTCACTTCTGAGGACATCAAATTTTTTTAACTGTAGGCAGAATGAAGTAATCCATCTATATAAGTCCCTCCTTTTCCTTCATAGAAAACACTTAGAATATACACAGCAATTATAGTATTGTATTTATTTCCATTAACAACAATAAAAGGTAAAATGTACATATCATTCAAGGTCTCCAAAACATTTTATATGTTAACTCAATTGATCTTCACAATACACTGCAAGGTAGATGCTATTATTGTTCCCATTTTATAGATGAGGAAACTGAGTCAGATAGAGATTACGTGACTTATATAGTTATTATGTGATTGAGATTGGACATTCTGACTCCAGGGCCAGTACTCTGTCCATTGCATCACCTAGCTAGAGGGCTCTATTTTTTTTTAATTAAAGCTTTTTATATTCAAAATATATACATGGATAATTTTCAACATTCACCTCTACAAAACCTTGTGTTCTAATTTTTCCCCTCCCTTACCTCCACCCCTTCTCCAGTCAGCAAATGATCCAATATATGTTAAACATGTTCAATTCCTCTATGCATGTTTCCACAAATATCATATTGCACAAGAAAAATCAGATCAAAAAGTGAAAAAAAATGAGAAAGAAAACAAAATGCAAAAAAACTACATCAAAAAGAATGAAAATGCTATGGTGTGGTCCACACTCAGTCCCCAGAGTCCTCTCTCTGGGTATATATTGTTCTCTTCATCACTGAACAATTAGAACTGGCCTGAATCATTTCATTGTGGAAGAGAGCCAAGTCCATCAGAATTGATCATTGTTTAATCTTCTTATTGCTGATTTTGCACATTTCACTTGTTATCAGTTCGTGTAAATCTCTCCAGGCCTATCTGAAATCATCCTATTGGTTGTCACTTATGAATCTGTGTCCTTTTTTGTGGGATCATACACATGAGAAAAGACTGATATACAGAGATGCAGGCAGAATCTGTGAACCTGAGGATCTCCACAGTCCATCAGAGGAACCTGAGAGAGAGAGATTAAAAGAGTGATAGATCCTGAAAGGGAAAGCAACCCCACAACCCCTGCCTTGGCTCATTCTAGAAATATCATTCACTATGGAACAAACAAGATCCATCCTTTCACTGGTGCTGTGAATGATCTGCCCTTTATAAGTCCCAAAAGAAGTTGGGATGAGCCAGAAGACAAAATAATTCCCTCTCCTAAAAGGGAGGAAGGAACAGTTTTATTGATCCAGTGTCAGAGGCAGTTATTTATCATTTCTTCCCATCATTTTCCCTCCTTTCCCAAGGAATTCAGTGTCTGGCTAACAGTCTTTCTCATTATTCCAAATCCTGTCCCTGCAGCAGGGCGACTTCAAAGCATTCAATCTTGCTTTCACAAACACTATAGCCTAGCAATTCTTCAGTCTCCCCCTTTGGTATGACTTAAACTTACTCCTCTCCAGCTCCACAAGGACACATATACCCTTAACCTTGTTGTCACCTACAAGTGTTCCACATCTACAATCAAGAACTCTAGGATTTATTTAGCCAATGATAACTATCATCCCATTCAACCTCTATCTCATTCTTTCTAAACTCTTCTTTGTTTTCACCATGATCTCTGATGGTCTCAACCCTCAACACTTTCCCAGGCTCTCACTTGCTTTCTTCATTTTACTTTCTAGTTAACCAGTTCAACATTATACTGATCTATACTCTTGAATTCCTATCTAGAAATCTCTAGAATCTTGTCCTATCACTGCTCATGCTTTGCTAAACTCCATCTCAGGTACCACTAACACCTGTCAGATTGGCTAAGATGACAGGAAAAGATAATGATGAATGTTGGAGAAGATGTGGGGAAACTGGGACACTGATACATTGTTGGTGGAGTTGTGAACTGATCCAACCATTATGGAGAACAATTTGGAACTATGCTCAAGAATCAAACTGTGCATACCCTTTGATACAGCAGTACTACTAATGGGCTTATATCCCAAGGAAATACTAAAGAAGGGAAAGGGACCTGTATGTGCCAAAATGTTTGTGGCAACCCTTTTTTGCAGTGGCTAGAAACTGGAAAATGAATGGATGCCCATCAATTGGAGAATGGTTGGGTAAATTGTGGTATATATTGTTCTATAAGAAATGACCAGTAGGAAGAATACAGGGAGGTTTGGAGAGACTTACATCAACTGATGCTGAGTGAAATGAGCAGAACTAGATCATTATACACTTCAACAACAATACTGTATAAGGATGTGTTCTGATGGAAGTGGATACTTCAACAAAGAGAAGATCTAATTTAGATCCAATTGATCAATGATGGACAGAATCAGTTACACCCAGAGAAGGAACACTGGGAAATGAGTGTAAACTGTTTGCATTTTTGTTTATCTTCCCAGGTTATTTTTACCTTCTGATTCCAATTCTTCCTGTGCAACAAAAGAAATTCGGTTCTGCACACACATATATTGTATCTAGGATATACTATAACATATTTAACATGTATGAGAACTGCCTGCCATCTAGGGGAGGGGGTGGAGGGAAGGAGGGAAAAATTTGGAACAGAAGGGAGTACAAGGGATAATGTTGTAAAAAATTGCCCATGTATATGTACTGTCAAAAAAAGTTATAATTATAAAATTAATTTTAAAAAGTAAGTAAAGGAAATGGATGGACTGAGCTTTTTTGAGAAGTTTGACTAAAAAAAAAGGAGTAACATTGAATGATAATTTAAGGGGATGCCTAGGGTCTGGTGAAGGTTTATTTATTTTTATTCTGAACTTAACAAATATTAAATAAAACAGACATTTCCACATATATAGTAGATAGGAAAAAAAAGATTATACACGAAACTGCAGATCTCTATTATGTATGGCTTAATTTTCTTTTTAATTATGTAAATCTTTTAATTATGTAGCTTTCAAAGCTGCCCTTCTCTGTGATTCTTTATGGCCTTTCTTCTGTTCTCTTTTGTTCGTTTTTTAAAAGGACACCTCACTTCCTCTTTTGTTTCATTTCTTTTTCTTTCTTTCTCTGTATCTATCTATCTCTCTGTCTTTCCGTTTCTCACAATCTCTGTGTGTGTATTTGTCTCGTGCTGTTTTTCTCAGTGTCTCTCTGTCTCTCTATGTGTATCTCAGTCTGTGTCTCTGTCTGTGTGTGTGTGTCTGTCTTTCTATCTGTCTCTCTCTTTCTGAGTTCTCTCCTCCTTCCACTTCCCCACTCCTAAATAAAATAGAAAAACAAAGTAACAAATACACAGTAAAACAAAACACATTCATACACTGACATTGTAGAAAACACAACTTATTCTGTGTTTAGAGGCCAACAGCTCTCTGTCAGAAGCTGGGTAGAAAACTTCAGCATCAGTTCTCTAGAATTATAGTTGGTCATTGCATTGATTTGATAGTTTTTCAAAATTGTTTTCTTTACAACACTGCTATTGTAGAAATTAATCTCCTGATTCCACTCTTTCACTCTCCATCAATTCATATAAGTTCTTCCATGTTTCTTGAAACCATCTTTTTTATCATTTCTCAAAGCATAATAACATTCCATTGCATTTATATTCCATATTTGATTTACCCATTTCCCAACTGATAATTAGACCTCTAATTTCCAGGTCTTTGCCACCATAAAAAGAGTTGCCATATACCTCTTTGCCCATATGAGTCCTTTTCTTCTTTCTTTGTCCTTTTTGGGATACTATTATTAGTATTATAGTATTGGGATACTATTATTAGTATTATAGTATTGGGATACTATAGGCCTGATGGTGATACTGCTGGGTCGAAGATTATAGACAATTTAGTGACTTTTGAGATAGCTGCAAATAGCTTCCCAGAATGGCTGGATTAATTTACAGCTTCTTGTGAACCAAGGAGGTTTTGTTTGGTTGGTTGCTTTTTGGTTTTTTGTTTTGTTTTTTGCTTTTGTTTTAACAATGAGAGAAAACTGAAAATGTTTGAAGACAGTAGGAAAGGAACAAATTGATAAGAAGAGGCTAAAAATTGGAAGTAGATAGAAGACACCAAACACACTCCTACTTATATATATGTACATAATATGTACATATATATTTACATGATGTCTCTCCCAGCTAAACTCTGTTCCTTAAGGACAACGGGTAACCTATTGGCTAGCACATAGTGGGTATTGTCTTGTTATAGAGGGGACCTTAGTATACATTTGAGGAGACCAAATGCAGCATATCATGACAATCCCAGAGTCCCTAAATGTGAGCATGAGCCAGGGATATTTTGTGACAGACAGAAATCAGATACAGATGCTCCCATGGATTCCCTTGGAAGGGACACAAACTGGAGAGATTTTTCAAGAGTCCATTCTTTCTACTCAAAACTATAACTATTTCCATCATTTCAGGGATATATTATAATTACAAAACCTTGAATAACACCATAATCCAGATCTTGACAAGGGTAGTGATATCTACCAAAGAACACCTCCACTAGCAATTTACCTAGTCCAGATGTAACAGAGACAAATGAAAGATATACTTCTAGAACAATAGTATCTTCTTTATCTTCTTTAAACACCAGGTTGTATCATATGTTAACAAAGGTCTGTATATTCAAAGCTTTGCTTTTTCTAGTTTTTGGTAGTTTGGTTTTTTTCTAATAGTAATGTATAGCTGTGAGAATTAGGCTGTGAGGATAACTGAGTGTTACAGAATTAATGAGTTCAAATTGTGACGCTGGAGAAGACAACAAGAAGGTCAAATCAGTCAATACTTAAATTAATTCAGACTATTCAATCGCTCTAGATTTGTCCCTATCCCTTTGCCTTGAGAAATTTGGAGCTGGGGAAGTGAGAAAAGGAGTGACATGATGCTGCAGGAGCAAAGGAATGGCCAAGGAAAGAGTGAGCGGTCTATAAGGATACAACTCTTATACTTACTGGTTGCCTATTCTGCTAACCATGTTCCATGATGACTTAGAGTGGTCAGAGAGAGTACAAGTCCTTCAGCAACCAGACAAAACCCTAATCTTCCAAAAGAATAGACAAGAGTGTTATGCTGTGATAAGGTGGAATTCAGAATTCATATAGGGGGTTCTCCAATGGCTAAGTAGGAAACAGAAACAGCAGTCCAACACCAAGAAGTAGGTCAGCCCAAAATTGGTTAAGGAAACATACTACAAAGGAGAACAGCTGACAATAGCAAAATGGAAGATGTTTCAGGTAATTCTACCAGCCAAGATGTTGTGGGGGGCTTTCTTATGGGGTTAGAATGCTAATTATGTCCCCTCCTCACTCCACAGAGTCCACATAATTGGGTATCCTGAAAACCAAATATATGATGAGTTTTTTTTTGTTTTGTTTTGTTTTGTTTTTTACCATCGCTGTTTTTTAAGCTTTTTGTTTACAAAAATTCAGTTGCTTGCCCTTCTGTCTTCACACTGAACACCTGGGTATATATTTAGACTGAGCTTTGAAGACAAGAGTTTGGAGATCAGAGGGATAATTTAAAACATCTTCTGTAACACCTTGCTTTAAAAAAAAATCTATTTATGGTAGAACAACTTAATGAGGCAAGACTATGAATCTAAATTAACAGATGTTTATTTTGCTAAGGGACTATGTCGCATACAAAAGGGAAAACACTTGAACTTGAAATCAGAAGATCTGAGTTCTAGATCTGATTTCAATATCTATATGATGTCAAGCAAGTCAATTAACTTCTTTGATCCTCCAATTCCTTACCTATAAAAAGCAGCTCAATAATGCCTGGTTTTCCCAGCTCATAGGGTTGTTTCAAGAATCTAGCAACAACAACAAAAAATAGTATATTGAGTTATTGTTTGTAAAACTCTTTATTAATATTATTTCCTTTTATCCTCACAACCACCCAGGAATATAGGTGCTATTATTATCCTTATTTTACAGATGAAGAAACTGAGGCAGGCAATGGTTAAATGATTTGCCCATGATCACACAGCTTTTTGTTGTTGTTTGTCCTTTGTTTGGAAAAAAGACCAATGACATCCCAGGGTGACTCCTGTGTGAATTGGATTTAAGTGAGACAGAGTTGTACAAAGTCATCAGACTCACTCTTCCAGTCACCCAAATTCAGTGGAAGGACAAAAATCATAACTATTGGTGGTGCCCCGGGATACAGTGGATGACTTTGGCATTTTCACAGTCTGAACTAATGTTCTCCCACAGCCATTGCTTCAAGCCCTTATGGCTTTTGCAACAAATTATTCTCAACTACCTTTTCTACTGGGGGTGGACAAGCTCTAATTCACCAGTGGGGTTTGAGGTCCATCAGTTATCCTCAACCTGCCTTAGCTGGTCTGCTGAGACAATTTTACCTGGGTACAGCTGTTGAGCTACAGCTTTTGGAACCACAGGTGAGAGTTAAGTACCTGGTAGACCCCAAAAGGTGTTTTTTCAAGGAAGCTGTTCAAGCACATCTTGGTGAGGGTTTGCCAAGCCCTTTTCATAGCCAGTAAATGTTTAAGGGCAGACTCAAACTCAAGATATTTAGATATTCAGGTATATTCTGAAATTTGTTTCCTAAATATGTACCCCCCATCTCTTCTACCTAAACCATGAATCATAAGATGATAGATCACAGAGACCTTGGAGACAATCAGCTCAACCTCACTTTACAGATGGGGAACCGAAGTTCAAAGAAGATAATTTAGCTATCTACTCTGCCACCTAGCTACTTTGAGCTGAAATTGATTTATATTACTGTAAAAAATCAGCATGAGACATTATCATCATCATCATGCTCTCCCTCCTACATTCTGTGGCTCTCTTTTCTGGTCACTACTCAGAAGGATTGGCTTTCTTGAGCATCTGCCAGCCACAACTGGTGTAAGGAGTTAACACAAAAAAGGAAGAAACAAAACACATATGGAAATACAGTGAAGCTCCTATTCTGTTAAGAAACTACATCATTTCTATTACAAAAAAAGCATTATGGTCCTTTCTAAGGATCTCTTGCAAATATAAATAAGACACTTAACCAGCTGACACCAAGACCAGTGACTGCTGTTTTAGATGCATGGTTAATTTTCTACAATTTTTCTTAGCCTGGAGTTCTGGGTCTCTGTCAAATCAAGTCAAATCCATTTACTGTATATCCTAAAGAGTAAATGAGAAAGAAAAGTGGAACAATTTCCTCATAGAAAAGCATTTCATTTCAAAGGGCAGCTGTATTTCATTTCTATTGATGTTCAAATAGATTGGGAAGGACCCTAGAAGGTCAATTCTGGGTTCTCAAGAAGGTCATCCCTGCCCTGACTTTCCTAGCCACCAATTCTCAGGGAACAAACAAGATATAGAGTGAAGAGTAAGTTCTTTCCACACAATGGGAGAGACTTTAATGCTAGGTTGACAGAGATTTTTTTTTTCTGCTTTCCTCATGAAATGTCTTCCAGAGTAAGAAAAGCTGTTAGAAAAAAATAAAGTTGGGTGGGAAATCTGACTCCCTTAAAAGTCGTCAGGACTCAGTTCCAGAAAATTATTTCTCTGAGAACAAAAAAGAACAGAAACCTGAGAAAATCAAGGTAGGGGGAAAATAGCTGACCAATATTTGTAGAAGTTTTCATAGGTACAAAATGCTTTGCATACATTATTCCATTTGATCTTTGAAACAACCAGGTGAGGTGAGTGGTACACATCTTTCCCCCATTTTACAGATGGGATAATCCATGCTTAGAGGATTTCACTGACTTTCCTAAGGTCAGTTAATTAATATACATTTATTAATAACTATTATCTTCCAGAACTGTGCTAAACTTCAAGGATTCAAAGGAAGATAAAAGACAGTCCCTGATTTCAAGGAACTGAGTCTAATGTGGGAGACAACATGTAAACAACTATAAACAAAGAGGTGCAGCTAATATATGGTATAGTCAATACCAGGTCTGCAATTCCAGTACTCTCTTTATTACCATTATTATTGATGATATGGTACCATATTAATAATGGTAATGTGATAGATACTGTTAAGAGGCTGTATCATATTATCAAAATCAATACCCAAAATTAATATGATTGTGCATACCATTTATAATGGCATCTCTTTGTTACCATTACCATTGGTGATATGGTACCCTATTAAGAATAGTAATAGGATACCATTAAGATCCTACATTATATTATCAAAATCAATACCCAAATTAATATGATTGTGAATGCCATTTTTAACCCAAGCAAATAGTGTTTTGTTTCTTCTCCTATAGATACAGTACCAGGAGTGAAGTTGTTAAAAAAAAAAAAAAAAAAAAAAAAAAAAAAAGCCTTATTCCTCTTGGTTTCTGTACTCATTCCCTGTTGTTCTGAGTTCTGATCTCAACAATTGTATAGGAGCTCAGCTCACCATTTGGGGATGGAAGTCCAGGAACAGCTAGCTACTAGTGCCAGTAACATTCATTCTTTACAATATCCATTCTTCACTCCACTGCCCTTGACCCTTTGATAGTCCTTAAAAAACGCATGGCTGTTTGCCTAGAACATTATGCCAAAACTAATAAAATGACTTCTAATAGAGATAAATGAAAAGCCTGACTCTCGAGTTCAAAACAATCAACTTCCCAAGTACAAAATGTTAGAGGAATTGCTTGAGGCAATTAGATGACAAAGTGGATACTAGAATCAGGAAAACCTAAGTTTAAATCCAGCCTCAGATATTTACTAGCTCTGGATAAATCAAATAACTTCTGTTTGCCTCAATTTCCTCATCTATAAAAAAGGGAAATCATAATAGTACTTACCTCACAGGGTTGTCATAAGGATAAAATGAGATATTATGTGTAAGTGCTTTGCAAATCTAAAAGTACCATATAAATGATGACTATTATTGTTGTTATAGAATTATCAAAAAAAAAAAATTGGGGGGCTTTAGTGGACTGAAAAGCGTGATAATAACAGTGAAAAGAAAGAACTGATCCATTCTTACACTGCATTGAGGTTCAGGCATAAGACCCAAGATGAAAAAAGAGATAATCCCAACTATACTCTTTCCTTTGTCTTGTCCTACAATATTATATTTAGCCAAATAAAAAGTATTTCCTAAGCATTTTCTATATGCCAAAAAAACCTTGCTAAGTTCTGGAGTGTAAGGATGTGGTTCCCACAAAACAAGAGAAGGAAATTGTAAGGGTCCTTTAAATGGGCAGCCACAGCGCAACAGGATTGAGTGGCCCAGAAGTAATCTCTGTGGATATAGGACTGCCCTGTGGGTGGGATCCAGGCCATATTGAGCTAGCCTTGTAATGGGTGACGGCTCTCTCGCCAGTTGGCTGTGTGTGACCTCACAGGCCCTTTATAAGCCCACTGCAAGCAGTAAGTCGTTCTCTTTAACCTGCTCTCTCTTTAATCTGGGGTAGCTGAGCCAAGGGGATGGATATCTGAGAGAGGTAAGGAGTTTGGTAGTGAACATGTGGGTCTTCAGACCAGGCGTTCACTAGGGAGTTAACAAGTCAGGGAATTAAGTCAGGGCATTATGTGAGTAGGTATAATAAAGGCTTTTAAGATTACACGTGGCTGTTCTTGAGCACGCTACTGGTTATTAAACTATAGATTCAAGAAATCATGGCCAGAGACCTTTGAAGGCCTCAAGAGGAGGCGAGCCAGGTAGAGTTGACACTGCAAAGGTCAGTGGTCAAAGGTACTCTGTTGGGCCTAGGACAGATTGGTAATAGTAACTGCCATGTTACACTGGAGGAGGTGATGGTTAAGAATTAATCTTAAATAATAACTACCAGAGTTTTGGGACCATGTCCATATACAATTTTCTATACTACATAATGTCAATTGTTTCATAAATACTTTTTCATAATGCTGAGTGCTGCATTTGGTCACAAAATCTTAAATGTGAGCAGTGATTTCTATATTGCCAATTTTCATCACTTCCATGTATAAATTGAATTTAGAACAATTTTTCTATTTTAAAATAATAACTTGATCTTATCTATTTGATGATAATATAGTTAATAGAAAAAAATTTACTTGTATAAATAAAGCAGGCTAATGAATAAATGGAATTTTATAGCCTAGATTTTGTTTGTTTCAAAGCTTCACTTACCATTTAATAATCTTAATCACAGCGGTGCTAGCTGGTTGTAATTGGAAAGTCCCTGGCCCTATCACCAAAGACATTAAAACTTTGTTGTTGCTGGGAAATGGCTCTCTTCTGAAGGCTAACACCTACTGTTAATATCATCAGCCAAACAGTTATTATAAGAGCAAATGATATCCTCAAAATACATTGTAGATAGTTCATTTGCAATGGGTGACCCCCACTGTTAAAGACATATGCATCCTTCTGCTTCTTATCCTTGAGTTGGGAATGATTCATCACCATTTCAAGTAAGAAGATGCAAATCTAGGGGAATGAGGAAGCTGCATTTATTTATCAGTATTAACAGAGTTTATTTCAGCTTAACAAATCTATAATATCTTCAGCTAGAGAGAATAGACTTTTATGATTATCTCTTCCAGGAAAAGAATCACCTATCCTCTGCCTTCATTTCTTTCTTCCAAAGTTTTCCCCCTCAATAGTTTGTCTTTGACTCCAAGGAAACAGGTGTGAAAATAAAGGTCTCATGCTTTAACATGCTTTCACAAATACAAGACATACTTTATTTCTATACCTTGGATTCATCTAAAGATGGCCTGGAACACAGAGAAATAAGGATACTTCAGGAAGGGTTAGTCTAGTTTGGAGTAAAAGTTAGGAGTCAAAATTCCTTTGCCATATGTGATGTAGTAGAAAGAAGGCTGAATTTAGAGTCACAGAAGCTGAGTTGAAATTCTGGCTTTGTCGTTTATTGTGTGACTTAGACAAGTCACTAAACCTCTCTGTACTTTAATTTCCTCTTCTAAGAAATGAAAGCGTTAGAAGACTTCTATCATCTTTCCCAACTTTAATTCTTCGTCCTTCTCCAGAGTAGTAGTTTCCAAAGAGAAAGTCATTATTTGATACCAAGGAGTGTGTGATCAACCAATGAAAGGATGGGAAGATGAATTACATCCCATCCTCATCATGACAATCAATTGTGGGGCTTTTCTTTCTTTTTAATTTTTTTAATTTATTATTTTCATTTTCCCCAATTACATGTAAAACAATTTTTTACATTTGTTTTTAAAACTGAATTCCAGATTCTTTCCCTTCCTTCTACTCCCATCCCCCATTAAGAAGGCACATGTAAAATTATGCAAAACATTTCCATAAAAATCATATTGCCAAAGAAAACATAGCTCTTTCCCCCCCACACTCAAAAAAATAAAATAAAAATAATATGCTTTGATCTGTATTCAGTCAATCTGTTCTTTTTCTAGGTATGGAGAGAAATTTTCATCATAAGTCCTTTAGAGTAGTCATGGATCATTGTATTTCTGGGAATAGCAAACTTATTCATAGCTGATCATCCCACAACATTGTCATTACTTTGTTGACAGTATATTTCACTTTGCTTAAGTTCATGGAGGACTTTCCAGGTTTTTCTGAGCACATCCTGCTCATCATTTCTCTCCCTTTTTTTTAAGGTCCAAATAGTTTATTTAATATTTTTATTTTCCCCAGTTGCATGTAAAACAATTTTTATATTTGTTTTTAAAACCATGAATTCCAGATTCTCTCCCTTTCTCCCAACCCCATTAAGAAGGCACTTGTGAAGTTATGCAAAACATATCCATAAAAGTCATATTGCAAAAGAAAACATAGATCTTCCCCCAGTGAGATTTTTCTTCAACATAACCACATTCCCCACTCTGCTCCCTCCTTCTACTGTGTAAACTATAACCACTACCCTTCTGACCTGGACAATTATAGCCTAACCACTACCAGGCCACCCACAGCAGCAGTTTTGTAGGTCTCATTGGAATGACTCTGCCCCCCCATCCGGGACATATTTACTTCTGTCCCTCAGATAACCTTATGGTTTAACAAGCAATCTTCAGAGAGTCCTCAGAGATCACTATCTCCATCTTTTTTTTTTTTTTTTTAATTTTGGGTTGGACAAAGTAAGTTGCAAAGGATGAGTAGGGATTACCAAGGAATCAGAGATTTCATGATATTATCTTTCCTCCAAAAACTTACCCTTCTCAACTTCTCTATTACTAAAAAAGTACCACCTCTCTTCTACTCAATGGGGTTCACAATATAAATTCATCTTTACTCCTCATTCTCCCTCTTCATATATTCAAATTGTGAAGAGGTAAACTTATTAAGTGTACATTTTGGAAAGAAAAAGTTTGATAGTGAAGTGGAAGAAAGATAAATGATATCTGGATGGGGAGCAGAGTCAAAGGAAGGCTATTTTAGGATTAGGATATCTAAACAGTTTTTAGGCAAGGAGGAGCCAATGGCTAGGAAGGAATTGAACTCATATGAAGTAAGGGAAGTGATGATTATTAAAATAAGAGCCTTGAGGAACTGACAGAGTTTGGAATAAAAAGCATAAAGAGAGGAATTAGATTTTGTGTGGGGATCAAACAAGTCCTACAGTAGGCTATTATAGTGAGGATGGGGTGCAGCTCATCTTCCCATCCTTTAGTTGGCTGCCAAGTCTTGCCATTTCTACCTCCATAGTTTGCATCTTTCTACTCACACAAATCATCACACTATTTCAGATCCTCATCATCTCTTGCATGAGCTATTACAACAATTCTCTAATTGGTCTTCTTACCTCAAATCAAGTCAAATGAATGAGTCGAGCAAATCAATTAAGTGCTAACTATATACCAGGCACTATGTGAAGCAGTTGAAAAAAATAAAGAAAAGCAAAAATAGCCTCATCCTCAAGGAGCTTGCAGTCTAATGGGAAAGACAATATTCAAGCAACTACAGACAAACAAGATATAGAAAGAATAAAGTGGAGGTAGTCTCAGAAGGAAGACACTCACATTAAAGGGGACCAGGAAAGGCTTCTTGTAGAAGGTGGGTTTTTAGCTAGGATTTGAAGAAAGTGGGAAAGATAGTTTGGAAAAGAGAATAAAGTCAAGAAAGCTTGTAGAGAAACTGGTATAAGAGTTTGGACAGCAGTAGTTCAAATTCTGTCCTCAGTAGACTTGGGGCAGCTAGGTACCGCGCAGTGGTTAGAATGCCAGGAAGTCAGTCAGGAAGGCTCCTCTTACAGTGATCTCAGACTCTTGCTGGCTATGTGACTGGGCAAATCCCTTAACTCTGTTGACTTCAGTTTGCTTATTTGTAAAATGAGCTGGAGAAGGAAATGGCCAGTACCTTTGCCTAGAAAATCAACCTCAAATGATGTCATGAAGAGTTGGATGCAACTGAAAAATGACTGAAGAACAACTAGATAAAGTACAGAACAGCAGCAGTAGAATATAGGAAGCAAGCCAAAGAGAAGAGTCAAAGATAACATTAACATTTCAAACATATGAAATTATGTAATGGTGGTGCTACTGAAAGAAACAGTGAAGACAGAAGGAGAGTTAGTGAAGGGGAGATAATAAATTCAGCTTTGGACATGTTGAGTTGGAGGTGTCATTGGCAAAATCAGGTAGATATTCCTTCAGGCTGTTGGACATATGGGCTTGGTCAGGAAAAGAGAAAAGAATTGGAAAGATAAATTGCGGAATCATCTGCCTGAAGAGGGTAGTTGAAACTGAAAGTAAAGTTATTGGGGAAGAGACATAGAGAAGTCAAGGCAGAGCCTCTGAGACCAGTCAACAGATTTAGAAAGAGGAGATAGGAGACCATTTAAGAAGACAGTGGAAAACTGATGAAAGACAGAAGAACCAGCTGTTAGGGCAGCATTTCTGAAGTCAGTTCAAGAGAGTATCTAATAGGAGAAGATAGTCAATAGAGTCACATGTTAAAGTAAGTCAGGAAGATAATAATTGAAAGAAAGACATTGTGTTTGAATTAGGAGATGACTGAAGGAAGGAAGCATTTATTAAATGTTTACTATGTGCAAAAACGCTGTCCTAAGTGCTGGGTAAACAAATAGAAAAGTCAGTCTTGGCATTCAGAGTTCACATTCTACTGGGGAGACAATTCTTAAACAAGGTTTCAGTTGCAAGTCAGATGGAAAATTTCTATGCTACTTAGAGTGCAGAGATCACTGGTGATGTTTGAGTGAGAGATTTCCGTAGACTAGTGAAGGTGGAAGCTAGATGTTGAGGATAAAGTGGGTGGTGAAGTAAATTCGTCATCAAAATGTTGGGAGGAATATTAAAAGTGAAGAGGAAGAAAGAGATCAAACAATATTTGGATGTACTAGAATGGGCAAAGGAAGGCTATTTTAGGATTAGGATGTCTGAACTTTTTTTTTTAGGCAAGGAGGAGCAAATGGCAAGGAAAAGATTGAACTTGAATGGGCTGAGAGGAGCAATGATTCTTAGAACAAAGACCTGGAGAAAGCATGAGAGGGATTAGATTTAGTGAAAGACAAAGTTTACTCTTCTTTTCTGACAGAGAGAAAGGAGAAAAGAGATGATAGAAGATTTTGAGGACCTAAAGAGAAAAATTGAGGGAGGTCACCCTATGTAATCTAGACTTTCTTAGTGAACTAGTAAACTAGATTATCTGCTATCAGTGTAGTTAAAGTGGTCCAAGGAGAAAGAAGACACTTTGGAAGAGCTACTGTAGTAATGAAATAAAAAGCTGTAAGAGTACGGTAGAAAAAAATCTTGTAGCTACTAAGGCACCACCTGAAGTTATCCAGTACATATTTGTAGTGAGGCAAATTAGACTGATTAGTTGAAATCAGATTGAAAGTGAGACCTTGAAGGAATATGACTCAAAATTGGCCTCTATGGGAATCAGAGTACAAGCAAGTGGTACTCTAGACCAATAGTGGCCAAACTATTTTGATCCATCAGTTAAAAAAAAAAAATTATAATGCATGTTCTAAAATATGAATATATTTATTTTTAAATTCCTACTGTACTAATAATTATATATGTTACATTAAATGGAAGTTTTTTATTTGAAATTAACACAAAAAGGAAAATTAAAAAGGATAAGATCCTAGAATATTTTGTCTTAGAGTCACTAAGAAACCAATGGGGTATTGAGCAAGGAAGTGATGTGAGTTTTTTTTAGAAAAAAATCACTTTAGCAGTTTTGCAAGGAATTGATTGGGAAAAAAATCTTCATTATGCATGAATCAAGTCTTGCCTCTTCTCTGCTCATAATTTTTTAGTGTCTCCTTTCTCTCTACTAAGTAATGTACAAATTTCTTTCCATCAACTTGAAGGCCCTCCACAATCTGATGCCATTCTTTTTATATTTTTCCATTATATTCCCTCACTCTCACTCAACCAAGTTAGAGACAAAACAAGATAGGTTTCCCATGTCTATGCCCTTTGTTCATGCTATTTAGAAATGCCCCTCTTTTTACTTGTTCAATTCCTACCTCAAATGACCTTACATTATTACTTTGTTGTGTGGCCCCATAATCACATTCATCATCTATTATAATGTTACCTTTCCAGCTTTATGTACATTATTTACTTTCATGCACTTTATATTTCTACCCAATAAATTAATGTGCTACATCTTTTCTGATCATTTCTGCCATATATCCCTTGTAATTTTCACAAGCCATTTTTCACACCTGTAATAAACTCTCTCTTGTACTTTTTTCCTTCAGGTACCCTTTTCTCTGTAAAGTCTTTCCTGATCTTAAACCCTTAGATTACCAGAACCATCACAAAGCAATCTCTTCCTCCTCAAACTTTCTTGGAACTCTTTAATTTCTTCTTTGTCTTTATCATATTTTACTTTTATTATACTTATTTATGTACATTAGATTGACCCAGTAATGAACAGTATCCTAAGAAATTACCCCCACATGTGCAAAACTGTTTGTGGCAGCCCTTTTTGTAGTGGCAAGAAACTGAAAACTAAGTGGATGCCCATCAGCTGGAGAATGAATGAATAAGTCATGGTATATGAACGTTATGTTCTATATTGTTCTATAAGAAACAATCAGTAGGATGATTTTAGAGAGGCCTGGAGAGACTTACAGGAACTGATGCTAAGTGAAATGAGCAGAAACAGGAGATTATCATACATGACAACAACAAATTATATGATGCTCAATTCAGGTGAACTTGACTCTTTCCAACAATGAGATGATGAATGATATTTTCAATGATCTTGTGATGAAGAGAACCATCTATACCCAGAGAGAAGACTATGGGAACTGAGTGGAGATCACAACATAGCATTTTCACTCTTTTTGTTGTTTGTACGCATTTTGGTTTTTTGTTTTTTTCCTTTTTGATGTTTTTTTCTTGTGCAACAAGATAATTGTATAATTATGTATACATATATTGAATTTAACATATATTTTAACATATTTAACATATATTGGATTACTTACCATCTAGGGGAAGGGGTGGAGGAAAGAAGGGGAAAATTTGGAACACAAGGTTTTGCAGAAGTCAGTGTTGAAAAATTATCCATGCATATGTTTTGAAAATAAAAAGCTTTAATTTAAAAAAATTACCAAAATTTAGAGAAGCTCATTCCTAAATTGACTGAAGAATGAAAAAATTTTCTGTAATCACATTTTTCAAACTATGTCTGTTGGGTTATAGAGTGGTTCAGAATTTCTGTCAGTTTAAGGAACGGCAACACCAAAACAATCCCAAAGACCTGAATATTTCAAAAGTAGGGGTAGCTTGATATCACCTTGGGTAGGATGCCAGATTTAGAATCAGGAAGACTCATCTTCCTGAATTCAACTCTGGCCTCATATACTTACTGACTCTGGGCAAGTCACTTAACCCCATTTGCCTCAGTTTTCCCCTCTGTAAAAATGAATTGGAAAAGGAAATGGCAGACCCCTGCAGTATCTTTGCCAGGAAAACTCCAAAATGAGTGACAAAGATTCAAACATGACTAACAATAAATATACAAATAGTACTTCACCAGCAGTTAGCTGCAAGATTTTTGTGGGCCAATCATTTCTTTTTCATTTTTTAAATCCTTTGGAACAATGCCTTATGTATTAAGTGTTGAAGTAAAGTGATTTATATTTATCTTTGTTTTATCCCCCAGTTAAAATAGAAGATTCTTGAAGACAGGGACATATCTTATCTAAACTTTTTGCCTGACCAATATCAAGCACAGTACTTTAAGTGATTATAATTATTTGGTGAGTTGAACTAGATTTATCTCCCTAAATTGTTAGCTACTAAAGCCTCAGTGAGTATTTGCATATTAATAGAAGACTTTCTAAGACCCCCGAAGGAATGAATCTGTAATAATGAAATTTCAGGTGGAGGACAGCTGGTAGAGGAGATATTTTTGGACAAGGGCTCTGTCTGGCACTGCTCAAACAAATCCACATTATGTAGGCATCCAGCTGCCCTTATGATTCTATGACTTAAGTTCTTCTCTATTCCCACTGCCAATGCCATTAAGCCTTGGGAAGGATGATTTATGGTGATAGTTATTATTATGAATGTCACCCCTATGGTATCTGTAATGGATGCAAGAAAATAGAGTATTTCATAAAGATTGATGCCAGGTACACTCTTTGAGTCATCCAAAAAGTGGTACTTATCATCCACCACCATTCTCATCATCAGTCCTCCAGGAGCCTGATCCTTATTGCTCAGAGGTTAAGTTTTAACCATCATACCCTAGTTTCCAATTCCAGCTCCAAGAGGAATAGGTTTCTTTCTGATGTCCCTGGCATTTATGCTCTGCTGCTCTTTCAGAACAATTAGAATAGAAAATGATAATCAGTTCCTATGAATACTTAATTCCTTTCAGAGCAGTCAGACCCAAGCAGCCTTGCATTTAGAGTACAAATTTTCTTTTGCACACTTTTATATCTACAGTCAAAGTAAAACAAATGTTGCTAATTAGTGTTGATCTTAAAGACCAACACCACTTAATTTTTACCCCAATGAAGTATTATTGTGGGTTGTTTTAGAGGAAGTCAAAGACAAGGGAATAGGGTCAAGGGAAATGTATGAGTAAAGTAATCAAAGTACTTTAATTAAGTGAAACTCTGCCAGCTGCTACTAACACTAGCAGTTTGCATTTCAAAGAAATTTTGTAAACAAGGCCAAATTTAGCAATCAATGTACATTTGTTAAGATTTTCTTTACATTAGGTACTAGAACACAAAGAAAAAAAAAAAAAAAGAAAGAAAGAAAATGATCCCTACCCTGCCTTTGAATAGACTGTTTCTAATTGGACAGGTGTTTGGGGTATTTGAGGTATTCTGGGAAGATTAACACTTCTGGAGCAAGGGTTTACCAAATCCTTTTCAAGATTGCTTATTAGAGTCTACCTAGCACTCATCCTTTACCTGGGGCTCCAACTGACTCTGGTTCAGAGGCCATATCTTGGTTAAACTGTCTCAGTACATGGCTAAACTAGGTTGAAAGTAACTGATGAGCCATAAAACCATGGGCAAATTTGATAGGTGAAGATTTCCCTCTAGCAGAAGGGGCAGGTGAGAACAACTTGTTCCAGTAGCCACAAAGGCAGCTAAAGCAGTAAGTGTAAAGAGCTTAGTTTGACATTAAAGATGCCAAGGTCATCCTTTCCATTCAAGGGCATTGCCAGTTGTCCCAACTTCCCTTTTGCTATGAACTTCAATGATTCTGGAAGAGATAGTTGATTTTCTGCACCTCTAGTTCATTTAAATTTAATTCACACACAAGTCATCATCCTGAGAAGTCATTGCTTCTCTTCCAAAATAAAGGACAAACAATAGGGGAGAAGATAAAAAGATGTGGGGGAGCAGTAAATAGATGAAATACAGGGTAATTTTAAACGCAAAAAGCACATAAGTAGATAAAATGGGACTTTTGACCTTAAAGCAACTTCAGTATTCATCTAAGCCAGCCCGTTCATGTTTCAGATGAGGAAATTAAATTCCAGAGAGATTAAATGATTTGCCATCAGGTCACAGAGATATAGCAGCATCAGAATTTGAACTCAAGTCTCATTCTCATTGCATTTTACAAAGTCTTTAAGTGAACTTTTTCTACGGTTATCAACACACAACAAGAATAATAACAACAAACAAACAACAAAAACAACAAACAAACAAAAAAAAAATTAAAATAATATAAATCATCCTATTTTCCTGGAATAGATCCCAGATGTCAAAGTAAAAGAGAAAAAGATCTTAACTCTACTAAATATCATTGAACATTTATAAACTACCTGCTGTATGCAAGGTACTACTTGCTAGAATCTGGGAAGCAGACAAAAAGAAAGAAATTAAATAATCTCTGATCTCAGGAAATAACATTCTAATAGGAAATAACATTCTAATAGTGGAGGAGATCCTATCAGTCCCTTTCTAGTTCGATGATCCTTTTGTTATTCAGCAGGAGCTGAAGAGTCCCTGCAGGGAGATACCCCATTGTGAGCAAAGATTTTGATTTCCATGCCTCACTAAATTTATTACAACTCTGTATTTCAAGAAAATGGCACATGAATATCCTTATCTAGGGACTATTTTGTGCACATAGGGAAAAGGAAGTGGAAAGAGGGACCAATAAGTAAGGACCAGCTAGATATTTCATATTGTACTTACTTTCAAAACACAACAAGGAAATGGCTGAGCCAGGATTCCAACCTGCCCAATTCTAAGTCCACTGATTTTATCATTACACTGTCTTGGTCCAGGCTAGTGCAGAACAAAAGTTAACCAAAAACTTCAGGTCCCTTGTACATTCACAGCCTAATGTTCTGTTCCCCAGATATGAGGTTCTATAAGAACGAGAGCTAGTTTTACAAATGTTTCCCCCATCTCCTTTAAAAGAACAAAAGAAGGGTGACAGCTAGTTGATGTAGTGGATAGAGCACCAGCCCTGAAGTCAGGAAGACCTGACTTCAAATGTGTACTCAGATACCTAACACTTCCTAGCTGTGTGACCCTGGGCAAGTCACTTAACCTCAATTGCCTCAGCAAATAATAATAATAATAATAATAATAAATTAATTAAAGAAAAATTTTAAAAAGAAAAAAGAAAAAAATAACATAAATCTGAAAGATTAAAGACATTTCTCAATACACAAATGATTAGTAAATATGCATAGTTCTCAAAAGAAAAAATATAAAATATCAACTGTCTGAAAAATTCTCCAGTAACACTAAATCAGAAAATGCACATTGAAACAGCCATCATGTTATATCACCTTACAAGCATCAAATTGACAAAGATGGGAAATAAGAAAATTTGATATTAGAAGATCTATGGGAAGACAGGCACAATAATTCACTGCTACTGCAGTTATGAATTTGTTCAACTATTCTAGAAAACATTTTGTAATTATCAAAGAAAAGTTAGTAAATTGTTTAGACCCTTTGACCTAGGTATTCCATCCCACAGTGGGATTATAACCCAATAAAGTTAGTGACAGCAGGAAAAGACCCATATGTAATGTTGCCAAAGCAACATTATTTCATATGATAAAAAATTGTACCCAACAATTGGGTCAGAGCTGTGAAACATGGATGTAATGGAATATTACTGCATCATGCAGAATAACAAATCCAGAGAAACACTGGGAAGCTTTACTGTATGAATTATGCAGAGTGAATAAATCAGAGTCAAAAGAAAAGTATGTGCTATGGCATCAGCAATGTAAATAAAAAATCATCAAAATTCTCATCAAATACATGATGTCGCAAAATTCTTAGTGCAGCTCTAATCTGAAATAGTTTAAATAGTTTGAAACTATATTAAAACTTTTGGCTCACTCTATACAATGAAAAATTGGGGGTATCTTATTATCAAAGATAAATCACAGTCTTCTCTATTAGCAATCAGCAAACTACAAAAGGAGAAAGTGATATATAAATTATCTTACTTAACTGTCAGGAGAATAGGATTGGGGAAGGATATTGTTTGTAAATTCATTAAAAAGTATTTGCTCTGGCAAAACAAAATATGACCCAAAACATTTTTTATTCTTTAATTACAGATCAAATAAACTAAGAATATCCTTCCTAGAGGCAAGGAGTTAACTTAGGTTCATACTAGTTTGTAAATGGCAGATAGCTCATCCTTTCCAGAGAGTTTATTTTGATAAGGATGTGGAAAGAGAGAGTGTTCCTGAAATTTGCATGTAAATTGAATTCTTGTAATTTGAATCATATTTGAAATACACTAGGGGAGCTCACTGTTTAAAGGAACCCTGTGGCAAAATAACCCTTCCATTAAGGCAAAGAATCTGTAGTGAGTTATCAAGCCCTGATTTATCTGGTGGCTAAGTTTGTATTTTCATATGCAATAAAATCTTGATTTCCTGGAATGCTTGGAGAATGGGCCATCCTGCTTAAGTTCATTTCCCAGGTCTCTGAGGGTTAGCCACAAACTCATTTTGGCTTCCATGTATCTGCTGTTGCATATATTTGTGAACTATCTCAGCCCAGGCATTTTCCTGCCTTGAGTAATAAAATATATAGGAAAATATTTCATATGTCTTTAGTGGTTCTATCTCTCTCAAGGTCACCATTATGAGGTTTCATTCGCATTGTCCAGTCATGTAAATGTAAGAGAAAGCAGGTGCTGGACTAAACCTCATCTCATAACAGACAAGTGCTTAAAAGATGTTTTCCACTGGCATGTTTTCTTTTAATAAACCCCCTTTTTAATAAGAAATGTAGAAATAAATTTTGAAATAGAGACGGGAAGAAAATGGATATAAAAACAACATTAAAATAGAAGCAATTAAAAAAAAAAAAAAAAAAAAGATAGCAGTGCATTGTTCCATATAACCTCTGGTCCAGAAATGATCAGGAAAGAAATTTGCAAAATTGCTTTTAATTTTCTTTGATTTTTTTTCTAGTGGCTCAGATCACTTATTCTGACATTGAAACCTAAACTAACAAATATATTTTATTGTTAAATAAGAACATAAATCCCCTCTTTTAACTTGTAAGTTTGTTATTGATGATGTTTTTGTTGTTTTTCCTTTTTCTCCTTAAAAACAAATATAGAAAAAAAAAATGCTAACTAAATGAAGACTGTGGTTAGTTCCATTCCATTCAACTGAAGAAGAAACAGTATTTGATAGTTATAGAGTTGTATAATTGAACTCCTAGGGCAGGGATGGCTTGCTTATAAACATTCACAGTTAGTGCATAGATTCAACAAGGATCATTTTTCCTTCAGGCTATCTCAGAACTGAGTTCCTTAGAGTTTATTGGGAATAACCAGCTCTGAGGTATTTATAGAATCATCAGATGTTCAAGGTTAGAAAGTCCTTAGAGATTATAGGGTCCAGCCATTCATTCTCCAGATCAAAAACATGAATCCAAAGATGTTAAGCATCTGGACCAGGGTCAGCGAATGAGCTTGATATGAAACTGAGGGAGAACTCGGGTCTCATTAGTCAGTATCTGTTGCTCCATCCAGCACCATGTCTGTTTGCGGGGTGATGGGGCTAAGTGCCACGGGGCAATGCTGAACACAGCAATGTCAAACGGGACCCTTGTGGAAAGGAAAAGATTCACACCTGCATAAGTGTTCCTGCACAAGAGATAGAAATGAAAGGAGCAGTTGGGATAGAACTCAGCTCGCCAGAGGTTTTCAGATTAATTGCACTCTGAGTCATGGTCAGCCGGGACAGAATATGGTCAGGAAGTTCAGAGCAATATTTCAGGGCCCAGGAATTTGCTCTGCATAAACAGCCATCATTATCCCTCCCAAACAAAGCCATTATTTCTCTGAAACCTAGTACTGCATTAAGCTGACAAAAATCAGTGTCTTTCTCCACAATTTATGCAAGACGGTTTGCTGGAGTGCATTAGCAATGTGGTTAACTTTGCTCAGTGTATTGGAGCCATCAGCATGCACAAGATATTTATGCCCCTTTCATCTGACTGTTCCTAACCCCCAGAGGTAGATTGGATGGGTGTGAGAGCAGCTAATCATGCTTAACACCATTTTAAACTCACCTTTGTAAAGTTCTTATAATGATCAATATCCTGAAAAATGAAACTTGGCTAAGTCATTTAGTCTCTCTGGGCCTCAGTTTCCTCAAAAACACATAAAGGACTTTAGACTAAATTATAATCATAAAGTATCCTCCTGCATCAAAATTCCATTCTGTAACAACACCTTTATAAATAAATAGTTGGATGGATGGATACAGGAAAAAGGGAGGGATGGCATAGATTGTAGAGATGGATAGAGATAGACAGATGATAGAAAGATAGATTACATAAATAGATAATAGATAACTGAAAGATGGATTAAATAGGTAGATAAAAATGGATAAATAGAATAGACAAATGAAAGATAGATAAATAGATGGATGGATAAATAGATGATAGAAAGATAGAGATTGGAAAAAGGAAAAGAATCTATATATTCTAAAATATTTATATCAGCTCTCTTTGTGGTAACAAAGAAGAGGAAATTGTTAAATGCCCATCGACTGGGGAATGATTAAACAAGTTGTGGTATATTATTGTGGTGGAATATTATTTTATAGCAAGAAATGAGCAGTTTATTCCAAATACAATTCTTCCTTTGCAACAACAACAACAACAAAATTCGGTTCTGCACATATATATTTGGGAGGGGGTAGAGGGAAGGAGGGGGAAAATTTGGAACAGAAGGGAATACAAGGGATAATGTTGTAAAAAAAATACCTATGCTTATGTACTGTCAAAAAAAAGTTATAATTATAAAAAGTAATAAAAAAAAACAAATGAGAAATTTAGAAAAACATGGAAAGACTTGCACAAAATAATGAAGAGTGAAATGAGCAGAACCAAAAGAACATTGTATTCAGTAACAGCAATATTGTTCAAAGAATAACTGTGAGTGATTAAGTTATTTTCAGTATTATAAATACTCAAATCAACTAGAAAGGGTCTATGAAGGAAGATGTTATCTACTTTCTAGAGAAAGAACTGATAAATAGAAGTATTCATAGTATGATTTTATAGTTGTGTATGTGTGTGTGTGTGTGTGGGTATGTATGTTTGTGAAATATCAACCTTCTCTAATGTAAGGTGAGGAGAGAAGGAAGGAGAGAGTATAGAATGTAAAATGTAACAAAAATAAATAATTTTTCAAAGGATAGGATAGGGGGTAGCTAGGTGGGCCAGTGGATACACTTCCTAGCTGTGTGACCCTGGGCAAATCACTTAACCCCAATTGCCTCAGGAAAAAAAAAAAGGGGGATAGGATAGGTAATAGATAAGCAGGTCATGAAAATAAATAAATGATAGCTGAGATAGATTGACAGATGATCAAGTGATAGATTAGATAGAGAAATGACAGAGCCAGGGACTGTGTTAAATGCTGGGAATATAAATACTAGCTACAAGCAAAAAACAAGCAAATCTCTGTCCTCAAGGAATTTTTATTCTAATGGGAAAAAATAATAATACATAAAAGAAGACTGAAATGGGGGTGAGAGCAAAGAGGCCCAGAAGAAATCTGGGTGAATTGGGCTGAACAGAGTTTGGAATAAGAATGACTGGCTTCTTCAAAAGGAGGTCTGGGATAGACTTATCAAAAGAGGATTGACAAAATAAAGATGAAGTCCAAGGCCGAAGTCTAAAAAAAAGACTGGAGAGTTCCTTACCAGAAATTTGAAGGTTTTATCTTCAGTGTAGCATATCCACTCTAAGTCCATCTAAGACTCAGTTCTACAATTTACAGTGAGTTGCATAATTATAGTACAGCAAGATGAACAGAAAAAATGTCCCCTGAACTCAGTCTAAGTGTCCTTTTAAGCCCCTTTTATGTGTTGCTTTTCCCCATAGGAATGAAACATTTCTTCAAAGTTGGGATAGGATTATGGGAATTTGAGAAAAGAGGGGTAAAAACATGTAAAGTCCTACTTTTAAAAGCTTATTGGAGTTTTATGTAATCCACAGTGGAACATCAGATGGATCCGAAAGGTCCAACTGTAATGCCAGAGAAACTGAGGTAAGATAGAGATTAGAGAGTTTTTAATATTTTATTTGAAAGGGAGATATTGTGCTATCTAAGACCTTTCTCATTATCTGGATCATCATGATTAGGAGGGAGGGGTGGTGTTGCAGGATTAAGCAGAACAATTAGGACCTGAGGCAGAATAATTGAGGGAAACCAAGGCAGGACAATTTAGGGAAACTGAATCAGGACAATTAGGGAAACTGAGTCAGGACAATAAAAGGGAACTGTGGTACAACACAACCACCAGTTCCTCATCAGTCACCTTCATACTTTTCTTTTTGCTCAAGACTAAAGCCACTCTCACAGCTGGGCCAAGTTCATTGAACTTTGGGGAGAGTATCTTCATTCATTCACAACCATTGGTACAGTAAGCATGGGCATGTCCTCCCACACCAAGCACTGGGATACAGTTGCCAAGGCATAATATATTAGTATCCATAAAATAGGAGTTCTTAACCACAGGTCTATTGCCTTGTAGGTTTTATTTTAACTTTTGATGCCATATTTCACTGTAACTGATTTAATATGTAATCCTATGTTTTTTTATTTTATGCATTTAAAAACATTATTTCATAAATTAAAACTAAATAAAATTTTAAAAATAAAAACAAAAACATGATTCTGAGAAGGGCTCCATAGGTTAAATCGGACTGCCAGAGGGAGGGATCTGTGACACACAAAAAAGATAAAGAATCTCTATAGGCTCTTTTTTTTTTTTTTGGTCTAATCATGAATTTTGGGCTAATATTATCACTAATAATCTAGGCTCCTTCACTTCATATTTGAAAGTGATGCTAGAAGTTAATGAACTGAACCAGCTACACCCAGCAAAAGAACTCTAGGAGATGCCTGAACCACAAAATAGAATTCCCGATCCCTCTAATTTTGTCCACCTGCATTTTTTATTTCCCTCACAGGTTAATTGTATACTATTTCAAAGTCCGAATCTTTTCGTACAGCAAAACAACTGTTTGGACATATTTACATATATTGTATTTAATTTATACTTTAACATATTTAACATGCATTGGTCAACCTGCCATGGGATTGGGGGGGAAAGGAGGGGAAAAATTAGAACAAAAGGTTTGGCAATTGTCAATGTTGTAAAATTACCCATGCCTATATCTGGTAAATAAAAACTATTAAATTAAAAAAAAAAAAAAAAAAAGTGATGTTAGAATGTTTAAAACCATGGCTGAAAAAAATGGCTGTTTCACCCTCCCTAGAGGCAAATGTTGTCCATATTCTCTTTCATTGAATCACAGAATTTCAGGGTTGAAAGTGAACTCGAAAGTCATGTGACTTACATGGCCCTGACTTAACAAGGAATCCCTTCTAAAAGTACTTTACAACCTTTGCTGTGAAGAATAACCCATTATTACTTGTCAAGGCAACCAACCGCTTATGAGGAGCTCTAATTATTAGGAAGTTTTTCCTTACCTCAAAGATAGATTCGTGTCTCTACTGACTTCTACCACAGTTATGTCCCTAATTCTACTCTGTAAAATCAAGCAGAATAAGACTTTTAATTAATAACATTCTGCTAATCAAATCTCTGTCAAGTCATTTAACTTCTCTAAATCTCAATTTCCTCATCCATAAAATTAGAGATTTGGACTAAATAATCTCAAAACTATCATCCACATTGGACATATGGGTTGTACAATGGATAGACAGAAAGATCCTGGAAGCAGAAAGACTCATCTTCCTGAGTTCAAATGTGATCTCACACAGTTATGAGCTGTAATACCTTGAGAAAGTCACTTAACCCTATTTGCCTCAGTTTTCTCATCTGTAAAATGAACTGGATAAGGAAATGGAAAACCACTCCCATTATCTTTGCCAAGAAAACCCTAAATGAGGCACAAGGAATAATCACCACTGAACAATAATCTTTCACAAAATAGTCCTTAGGAGTCATGAACCCCTACTACACTGTAATTCTAGCTATATGTGGCATGGCAAAGCAATCAATCTCCTAATATTTCCAGTCCACTCTCTAAATTGTAGCTGATTACTAATATGCGTTGATAAGAGCTCCTGTACCATGACAGATGAAAAACCTAACCAAAACAAATAAAAACTGCTTATGGCTTTGCCCTTCTTTCAGAAGGTCTACAGCTTTGTTCTAGTTCTGGAAATCAATAATCTTGGCCACAACTCTTTTGGGTTCTAGTCACTGGACTACAGCAATCTCTAAAAACCTATCTAAATGTTTTTGAAGTAGTATAGAATCCACTGAATATTTCCCAAATACTAAATGCAATTTAAAAACACAAGGGCTTTCTGAGTGAAAAGTCAGGACAAGCTTGATTCCAACCTCTGCCTACAGTATTAGAACTAGGCCAAAATGCCTTTCTCCAGCCCAAGGCCATACAATGCCATGTGGCAGCTGAAGACTAAGCTGAGAATTCCAGGAATGCTACTACCCTTCATTTTGGAAAGGAAGAACTAACTCCCAGGGACTTCAAAAACATAACTTTCACAGACTGAAGAAGGCAGAAACTGTTTTGGAGAAGGCTTAAGAGATTGTCTAAAAGAAAACATTTATTTCCTGCCAAAACATTTGTTTATCATTATATAGCCAAAGACTTCAGAAATTATTTATTTATAAAAAGTGGAGACAGGGAAGAACAGAACAATTTTACTGCTTCTGTTCCTCTTTCCTCTTTCCTCCTCCATTCCATTAATAACAAGATAACAGCAACAAAAATCAGGTTTCTGGTCACATCCATAAAAATAGGTGAACTTCATTAGTATTTTTATACTGGTTTCAAATATAGCTTCATATTTTGTCTATCATCCATCATTTTCACAAGAATAAATTGTGTATTTTTTTAAATCTTGTTTTTTAGCTAGCAAAATCATGCTCATTTTAATCAGCTTAACTGTAGTGTCTGATGATTTCCTACTTTATTTTGCCCTTTGAATATCTTTCCACAGAGTCTAACAGTGACCAGCCAGAATTCTTAGACTCCCCTTGCCTTTTTCCACTGTGGAGATATTTTGATGGACTTATCTGCATTTGGTACTAAGAACACCTACTTTTCTGGAAAATCAAAAAAAAAAAAAAATGGATCTCATGTGACTTATTTTATATTTCAAAAGTTTGAGGAACATAAGATGATAATTGACAATTTCTTGGTAATTTTCTGTTTGTTGTGTACCGAAAACTTTTTTGGTCACTAAAAAAAATATGTATTTTCAGAGAGCTCTTTCAATTTCATTGAGCTATTGTTCAAAATGACCATCTTATACAATTTCTCAAAGTATAGTCTAGAAAAAGGCAACTTCCTGTAAAGCAGAAGGTCAAACATGTGTCCTGCAGAATGCCCACAAAATTCTTAAGGGTCACAGAAGCAGATTAAAATGTAAATGGCAAGTATTCAACAAAATAAATAAAAATACAATAGAAAATAGATAATGTAAATATGTGGTTCTTCTAATTCAATATCCAGGGCTGGGAACCTTAGACTCCCCATCTCCCATCTGAGCTTGTCACCACTGATAAAGTGGTGAGTGAGCCCAATCTGTAATCCATTTTGGGGATAGGACCAGATCTATTCAGTAGGTGTGGTACAAAGAATTGCCACAGCCCAAATAAAATTTGTAGCCTCCAATATATATCAGCTCTTTAAGAAACTTCAAAAGCGAATGAGAAAGCATCCAAGTAAGATTTATATTTTGAATGTTCACTCCCATAGTGGACTTCCAGGTCCTATTTTTGATGGTAATTCAAAAGCAGATAGCCTTCTAACCATGTTGGCCAATACTCCATTATTTCAAGAAGCACAAGAATCTCATTCTAAATATCATCAGGCTGCCCGAGCTTTACGTTTACAATTTGGAATAACAAGAGAAGAAGCTAGGAGCATAGTAAAAGCCTGTACAGCTTGCCTTCCTTTCCATGCTACTACACTCCCTCCAGGGAAGAACCCTCGTGGTTTGAGATCTAATGAAATTTGGCAAATGGATGTGACCCATTATAAATCTTTTGGTCATCTATCTTTTGTCCATGTAGTGGTAGACACCTTTTCAGGATTCACATTTGCGATGTCAACAGCAAAAGAGATAGCCCGAGTAGTCACTGAATTCCTTATACAAGCATCTGCAATTATGGGTGTGCCACAAGCAAGAAAAACAGACAATGAACCTGCATATACGTCTAAACATTTTGCACACTTTTGTGCACAGTATAAGATTTTACATAGCACCAGCATACCCTTTAATCCTCAAGGGCAGGCAATAGTAAAGAGAAGAAACAGAGATATTAAGACACTCCTCCAAAAACAAAAGAAAGGGGGAGCCACGGGTAACCCTAGAGAACTTCTAAATTTAGTTCTCTATACCATTAATTTTTTAATTTTTGACAAAGATGCACTGGCTCCAGCAGACAGGTTTTATAACCCACCAGAAGGGCAGTGTCCAGTGCGAGCAGCCTTTAGATAATCGCCAGGTGATGTGGAAAGACCCAGAAAGTGGTGAATGGAAGAGACCAGATAGGTTAACTGCTTAGGGGAGAGGGTTTGCTTGTATCTCCACAGATGGAGAAGGAATCAGATGGGTGCCAACGAGCCATATTTGCCTTATCCATTGGAGAGAGATGGAGCAGACCCTTGAAACGAAGGAGAAGATCCAAGAAATATCAGGTGGTTCGGTTGCTGACTATGCCCACCACTGAAAGAACCTGGCAGTTATGGCATTTGACTCATGGACATCAAAAATTGTTGTACTTGAAAATCCTCAGAAATCATTGGATTCTCTGAGATGTGATAAGACCGTTATAGGACTTGAAAACCCTCAGGAATCATTGAATTCTCTGAGACATGATAAGACTATTGTAGGACTTGAAAGCTCTCAGGAATCATTGGATTCTCTGAGGCATCATAAGACTGTTGCGGAACTTCAAAATCTGTAGGGATCATTGGATTCCCTAACATATAAAAAGGCTGATATGGGACTTCAAAAACTTGTGGGGATCATTGATTCCCTAACACATGAAGCAATGGACAATAGATTGGTTTTGGACTATCTCTTGGTTTCTGAAGAAGGTGTATGTGTGACTATTGTTTACATACCCTCCTTCTCTAGGACTTCTGGAAATCTTTTACAAAACCATGTTGATTTATATTGTTTGTTATATCACTACTTGCATGTACAATTCCTGTTTGTTACACCACATCGAGTCTGCACTGACTGTGGGGACAGTCATCATTAATAGCCTCTGCATTATTTCTATGTGCTTGTGTAATAACTCCCATGCTGATGGGTTTGTGCATACTTGTCTCTAATAAGGCCTTTCAACCCAGAAACCTGCTAGCAATCCCCACTTCCCTTTGGTGCTTTTCATCTCCACTCCTGAGAAGTCAGGGGGGCGTAATCACCTCTTTTTTGGGGTTCTCACCTCCCTGAAAAATCAGGGATGGAGCAACCATCTGTGTTCTAAAACAAAAGAAAGAGGGAGATGTAAAGGGCTAGAACTGAGTAAATGCACTTGGATAATGAAGCATGTGAGACTAATTGCCAATTGGAAGGTTCCCTATTAACTTGTTTGAAGGTTGACCCTCCCCAGCTGTTCTGTGCTGACTTGATTAGTGGGACAAAGAGGGGGAAGTGACTTGTGTGGGAGGAGTAGGAGGAGGAAGAGGAAATTGAGACTCTCACTCTCAGTTTCTCGTGGCTTTGGAGCAAGGAAGGTGTGTGGGGAGATTGTTAGATTTATTCCCCTGACCTTGACTGTAAAAGATCAAGAATAAAGATATTTAGTGATCCTGACTCCGGCTGATTTCTGGGAAGACAGAGTTCCAGCAATATCTGACAAAGAAACTCCATTTACAAATATAGATCAGCATGATCTCTGCAACTTTATAGTCTTGGAAATAAGAACACTGAGAGGCTAAAGTGACTTGAGCAGGATCACATAGATTCTATGTGTCATAATGAGGATTTGAATTCTACTTTTCCTGGCTTCAAAGCTGACTCACTATCCCCTGGGAAGTAGGAGGGAAGGATCCAAAGGATACCTAAAAGTAGATATTGACTTAGAAATGTTGTGCCACAGTTCTCTTTTATTATCCTGACTCAGTTTCCCTAGTTATCCTGACTCAGTTTCCCTGAATTATTCTGTTCAATCCTGCAGTATCAACCCTCCGTCCTATTCATGATGATCCAGATAAGGAGAAAGACCTTCTATCTTAGGCATCATCAGAATGTTGGATGCCTCCCCCCCCACTGTCAGAACCAAATTGTTAGTTCCCCTCTCTCAACACTCTGACTCACATTGTTGCTGGATTCTTGGAGACAATAGTCTCATTCAGGCCTGGGACCAAACCATGGATCTATTGGGTCCTAACAAATCTCTCCCTTTCAAATAAATTATTAAAAACTCTCTAATCTCTATCTTGCCTCAGTTTCTCTGGCATTACAAAAAAACACATATTAATCACATTATCTATGTTTTACTTATTATCATTTGTTTTGTTAAATATTTCTCAATAAAATTTTAATCTGCTTTTGTGTCACTTGTGAACCTTGTAAGTAGCCCACAAAACATGTACCACATTATCTCTCTCTAGACTCTCTTTTCTTTTTTTTTTGAATTATTATTCTTTAATCTTTTTAAGAATATTTTTATTCAAAACTAGATACAAAATAAGAAAAAAGAAGATAGAAAATGGAAAAAGAAAAGTAGAAAAGGAAAATAAAAATAGTACAACCCTAATAGTTTGGGGTCACAGACTGGTGTCACTAGGTGTCTCAAAAGAATTTGCAGGCTTAAACCCATTTCCTGGTCAAAAGGCAAAGTTTATTTGTAATTGTAATGCCATTACAAGTGGGCTAAATTCCAAAATAAATTAGCAAAGTCCTAAGAGAGAAGAGATCCTGTATCCAGCTTTCTATCATTTGCATGCTAATTCTATGGCCCAAAAGAGTAGTCTCTGGATTTTGGTTATCACTACCCAACAGATTATGACACTACTAAGGAGTGGCTTCAGAATTTAAGTTTTACTGACCAGATTATTAGTCAGCAATAAATTGAGGAGTGGTCTATTCACTACTGTCTCAGCAGTTTGATCTGAGAAGTGTGACTATCCTGAGGCCAGAAGCTATCTGACTGAGGAGTGGCCTGTGATGACCACGTTAGCACCCTGGATACCTTAGAATCATCCAGAGTCAGAATAAGCAAAAGTCCTTGGTCTTTATTCTTGGTCTTTAGTGGTAGAAGTGAAGGGAATGGACACGTCTGCAACCTCACCTCTTCATCTCCACCCAGAAGTGACTCTGGCTAGTCTTACTCCACCCCTAGTCCCTCCTACAATTCTCTGTATACACCAAACGATTGATCCAGCATAGGATAATGGGAAGGGCCATTTTCCAAGCATATTCTTATAGAGTATTGTCCAATCGGTAATTAACCTTAAGTGCTCGATTGTCCAACCTCAGTGCATTAACTCAAGAGTTTCAGCCCTTTACAATGGTCTATTCAGAATGAGACAGATTGGACAAGGGAGTTTCCTGAGGCAGACTCCAAAGCCAGAAGATATAGGATTACTGACTTAACAAGCCCCCCTAAAATCAGGACACCAGAAAATAATATTACATCAATGTGCCCAGTGGAACATCAGGAAAGATTCAAAATATATAATAATAAATTTCCTTTTCAAGAAAGCATATATATATATATATATATATATATATATATATATATATATATATATATATATATATATATATATATATATATGAGATTATATATTCATTACTGTCCATCTTTTCTTTGCTTCCTTGTAACTTACTCTTTTAGCTCTCCTGTGCAATTTTTATTTTATTCCTTTTTTTCCTCTTCCATTGGGCCCTCCTCCCCCAAGCAGCTACAGTTAAGCATAAATATATTTATATATGCATGAAGATTTTATCTTTCAAGTATAGTTTCCTTATATGAAAGACTGCATATACTCCTTTTTTTAAATTTTAGCCTTGCTGATTCTTACAAATTTATTTTTCAGTTAAAAAGACCCGTTCTATTTAGAGTGATCAACTTTTTTAAAAAATGTCATTAATCCAAGTTTAATACATAACAGCAAAGAGAACTTTTCAGAGCTTAATTAGTATTTTCTTATTGAATTTTTCTTTCCTAGAATTAGTTCTTTTCTTGGTGATGGTGGGAGGAGTGTGGGAGGAGGACAGTGTTTTTTAATATACATTCTTTTCTGTCTCTATTATCCCATTCACAAACAAAGCAGTATTTAGCACACTCCTTTTAGAAGCCTAGCAAAAGATCCTATAGATGTGCTAAAATATTTTTCATATTTAATGTTTCTCATAAAGCATTTCCATATATTTAGTTTATTTTAGCACCCTTTCCAAAAGATTCCTTTTAACTTTTTTTTTCCCCCCTTTTTCTGAGTGATTTGCCCAGGGTCACACAGCTAGGATGCGTTAAGTGTCTGAGACCAGATTTGAACTCCGGTCCTCCTGAATTCAGGGCTGGTGCTCTATCCACTTCGCCACCTAGCTGCCCCCTATTCTTAACTTTTAGACTAAGAATTCAACTTGATTTTTGAAAATTAAAATGATAAAGATCATCTAACTCTGCTCTGCTTCCTAAACTTGGGTCTGAGAACAGAATGCTTTTTTTATCTAGTAACTACAGCACCTACCATCCAAGGCTGTTGTGATGCTAGAATGAGATAGCATTGGTAAATCCCTCAGGAAGGTATCTATCATATTGTAGGTGTTACATAAATGTTAATTTGTTATTATTATTTATTATTATTATTTGATTTTTTTACTCTTTCCAAATTACAGGAACTAAAAACAGTATATGATTAGAGTCAATAAGTAATTTAACACAAGTTGGCAGCCCAAACCTTATCCTCATCATCTATTTTACAACCAGAAAAATAACTTACATGCTTCCTCAACTATAGGAGTATAAATTAATCTTAGATTTAAAAGTTAATGCTCTTCCTCTCTTCCTCCCTCTCTACCCTCCCTCTCCCTTACTCCCTTACTCTCTGCCTCTGTCTCTTCCTCACTCCTGTGTCTCTCTGTCTCTATCTCTCTCTCTGTCTGTCTCTCTCTCTTTGTCTCTCTGCTTTTATCCTTCCCTCTCTCAGTCTCTGTCTCTCTCTCTTTGTCTCAGTCTTTGTCTCTGTCTGGCTTGGTCTTTTTCTGTTTTTCTCCATTTCTCTGTATCTCTATCTCTGTCTCTGTCTCTGTCTCTCTTTCAATATATAGATATGTATGTGAGAGAGGACTTGAATGGAGATCTTCCTGACTCTAAACACAATTCTGTATTTTGTAATACACTATCATTCCTAATATATGTGATGTGCATATATAAGAAGGAAGAAGGTACATTGGATAGACAACTGACCTCAGAACAAGAAAAATCTTGATTCAAGAACTGCATCTCATACAACCTGGCTACATAATCATGAACAAGTCCTTTAATCTCTCTGTTCTATGGACATCTCTCAAAGTCTATTAGTTGTAAAGAAGAGCCCTCCTTTGATAGAGGAAATTCTCTTTACTAGAATTTCCTATACCAATAAAATAACTGGGCTCTATCACTTAATTCGGATATTTGTATCCATGTATGTGTTGTGCACTTGCTATGTGAAGGTTGTTATGTGACCAACTAAGGTCAGATTTGGACTTACAAGATAGTTCCTCCCATCCTAAGGGAGAGGGAGGTCAGAAGTCATGAAAATGAACAGGAATCAAGAGGAAGCCTGCCAAAACCATGAGTGAGCATGTAGGCACTAGGCACAAGCCAATGGAAAGCAAGAGTAAATATGGAGGGAAAGCACCAGACATGAGATCTTCAGAGACACACTCCAAGATGGGAGTAATGTGACTACACCATGCATAAGTAACATGGAATGGCTTTGACATTGCTGAAACTATTAAAGCTACTGACACCAGAACTGATGAACTTTGAATGCTTTCTTGCTCTACCTTCCAGGAAGAGTTGTATTTTGTTTCCCAAAGCTTATTGAATTAAAATTTTTACTTAAATTATTATTAATTAGATTATAGTTATTTATTTAAAATTATTCTTAAGTTTTGCTTATCTTTCTATTGCATTGTGAGCTCCTTGACACAGGAATTGAGTTGGTTTGTTTTGGTTTTTTTTTAATCTTTCTTTGTTTTCTCAGTGTTTAGCACCAGTATCTGGCATATAGTAGGTGTTTAATACATGCTTGTTGACTTTCTGTTTACTTTTTGTCTTTTAAGTATGAGAATCATAGCTAAATGTTGCATTTCCAGGCTATGTGTGCCATTGTTTAAATATGACACAGACAATAGAGAAGAATTCTCAGGAGGGGAGAGAAACAGCAGAGCAGTTACATTTTACCAGAGGAAATTTTCTCTGTCTAGAGGTTTTAACTCTAAAGATAATTACTGATTTATTTTTCATAACTTTGCAGGGTAGAGTAAGAAGCAGAAGATTTAATCTGGAACCTTTCTCTCTGGGTAATGAGTAAGCAATTTGTTGAGGACAGACTGTGATTAATGGGCTGGAATAGGGTGGGAGACTTGGCCATTCTTCTTCCTAACATTAGCCTCACCCTTGTTTGAAAGGAAAACCTCACCTAAAGGGGAGGAACCATGGGGATGGTCCGAGGGGAATAGTAGTGCCCATACCAAGGTGAGAATAGTAAGAGGAAAGTAGCCACCCTGCTCACCCAGTATGGTCCAAATATACACTGCCACACCAATGTTAGCTATATACAATATACTGAAGGGAAGAGATCACAGCAAGATGCCAGGAGTCTTAGCTTCTGTCTGGTAGTACACGAAAGCAGAACTAGCCATAAGCCAAGCTATGAGGCAAAGGAAGCTTATCTTCCATACTCTAACCATCCCATTTTCCCTTTTTCTCCGCCTGTTATGGCTGTTCTATCCCCTATTCATGAGGTACCTCCATTCCTCAAACTCTTGAGGGATCAGAACCTCTTTCAAAATGTCCTTTTATATCTTTTCTTTATTTTGAGGGATCAGTGACTCATTGAGGCAAGGAAAGGAGAGGGAGGGAGCATGAGGCATTCAGCAATAAGGGACTTGTCCAAGGTCACACAGCTAGTATCAAGTACCTGAAGCCATATTTAAATTCAGGTTCTCCTGAATCCAGGACCAGTGTTCTATTCATTGTACCACCTAGTTGACCCAACATTTTTAATAGTTTTTGTAATTTTAATAATTTAATAATTTTTATTATTTAGCTAGCCCAATCAGTGACTCATTTTTAATAATGTTTATAATCTAAAGGAATCAGATTCAAGGTGAAATTTCAAGGAACAGTCAGTGGGCAAGGGAGAAAGGATCCAGCCTAAGGTTGAATTTGAACTCATGTCCTACTGACTTCAGGCCTGGTGCTCCATCCATTGTGCCACCTACCTATTGGATTTTGAATGTTCACTTCTTTCTAGGTTTTGGTTTCTTTATCTGCAAAATAAGAGGATTGAACTCTAAGGTCCTTTTCAGCTATAAAATTGTGATTATTCTACAGACATAGTCAACATCTCACTTAGCTGCGTAGACCTTTGAGCTTCTATCTTTGTTCAGGACTTAAAAAAAAAAAAATTAGGGGGCAGCTAGGTGGCGCAGTGGATAGAGCACCAGCCTTGAATTCAGGAGGACCCAAGTTCGAGTTCAAATCTGGTCTCAAACATTTAACACTTCCTAGCTGTGTGGCCCTGGGCAAGTCACTTAACCCCAGCCTCAAAAAAAATAAAAAAATAAATTAAATGTAGCCACAAAGACAAAAAGTGGTCATTTGTTAAATGACTCCCAAGTTTAATCTCCAACACTGCACTTGTATAAACTTCATGCTATGGGTATTTTCAAAAATGTTTAAAATAATGGTGGACCAAATCCCTGACATGCATGTCCAACACTTCTAGGACATCCTCATCCCTTTAACATATGTATAATTGTAGATTAGAGGCAAGAGTAGTGAGCCAAAGTTTCATGGGATTAATGATAGTAATAGCTAACATTTTAATATATTTAATGTTAATAATAGAAATAGTTTGTTCTTTAACATTTGCAAAATGCTTTATAAATATCCCATTTGATCCTCACAACAACTGTGATAAATAAGGGCTAATATAAGCCCAGTTTTACAGATAAAGAAATAGAATTTAAGTGACTTACCTGAGGTCATTCAGCTAAGTGTCTAAAAGACTTAAACTTAAGTCTTTTTGATTCAAAGCCCAGCTTCTACTACTATTTACTATGCAAAGTTCTTGGATGAAAGGCTGTTCCTTACCTATAAGATAAAAGTATTGGATCAGAAGCTTTCCAAGTCACTTCAAGTTTTGAAATCCTGTCATTCCATTAAGCACATTTTACCATCATCAACACAGTATATTACCTCAATACAGTTGTTTGTATCTTCAATAAGACTTCATGTTGGGAACGACAGGAAGATTAATGTTGCTCTTTTAGCAATTAGGACGAAATAGGCACAATTGAGATTACAAAAAACAAAAATATATCATATATGTAATCCTTATAGCAGAAACTCCTTTCTCACACACACACACACAAAAGTAAAATTTGAGGATTTCTCACTTCTATGCTGGATGGCCTCCATGCAGATAATCTGAAAGTTTATTACATTACATATCTCTCCCTCATCAGACATGTAGTCACCAGTTTCTCTTATAAGCACACATTCACAAACTCAAAATATAAATATAGAGGTGAGAGGAAGCAATTGGAACTCTATTAGGACCCATAGAAAATAATATCTGCTTGTAAGGAATCCTTTCTAGAAACTCCTATAGTCATTTACAACATAGCTCAGGTTAAGAGTCCACTAAGGATTGCCCTGTTCCTCTGAATATCTGTGCAACATTAATTCTACCAGAGTTCCCAGACTTATGATCAAGAGTTCTTTCAAAAGCTAAAATAAGAACATCCTTTTGTACCTAATATATGTTTCACTAACTCTGTATTAGCTCATGGAAACACTTCAATTTCTTTCCTTTTCTCCTACCATTCATCGCCTCCTGCCATGTCAATACTTCTCATAGATCTAGGAATTTGAGGGAGCATCCTACTGTCTTCTGGGTTCTCGTAGTCTACTTCAACTCCTCCTAACATATCTGTGCTAAATTATTACAATTATCCAAGGTTGTTTCCTGAAATATTTAAAGAGAAAAGGGGACAAATGATTCTACCTATACTACTGCTGTAGTGGAGGGAAAATTGCAGTACCTTCCACAAAACTATACCAAATTACAACCATCTAAAAAGATAAATACATATACAAATAATGTGTCTGTAAAACCATAATCGATTTTCATATGTGGTTACCAGGGCAATTCCAGCAGAATAAGGGATTTCAAAGTTAAAACATAATCAGCAAATCATAGTCTAGTAAATTTTAAGCAAGGAGTAAAAATGAAAAGGACTGTTTAAATAATTTCCAACTCAATCTGAATTAATGTGATAGGGGATAGGACGTGCCTAAGAAAAATATATCCATTTTCCCAATTTCCTAACCAGTTTCAACCAGTTTCTTCCTCCCTTTTTTTTCTCATGGAAAGGAATTATCAAATGACCATTCCATATGTAAATCCCAACAGTGAATCAAAATTCTTATACATAACAGACTAGTACAGTAAGTTTCCTAAAAATTCCCCAAACATACAGCAAAGTTAAACAGTTTTAATAAATCCCAGTTTTAACAAATCTCAAACACAATAATGCAGTTAAAATTTTAACAATAATTCAATTACTTTCCCATCTCCAATATCAGTCCAAATTACATGAGGAGCAGTGGTCTCTCAAAAACTGCTTCCTGATGGCGAGATGCTCAGTCCAGGGAGGGGATGGGTGTAGCCATGCTGCCAAAGCTTCAGATGGGCTGATCCATGTCTCAGAAGTAAGTCAATACCTGTAAGTTGACCAAAATCTAGAACAAAAATACAAATCTAACAAATGAAGGTTAGAACAAATTGATACAAAATGTGAAGAGGCCAGTATGATTTGGCCAACATCTTCCCAATAGAAAAAATGGCAGTTAGACTTTTGTCCTTTCATTAATTAGAAATCTTAAAAACAAAACAAAAACAAACAAACAAACAAAAACTTGAATATTCAAACACAATATCCAGTAACAGATAGATGATCAAACTAAATTCTTATTTGCCCAAATATTTAGAATATAATGATTACATATAACCAAGTTGGAAACAGCAAGGTATAACATGTAACCAGATTGGAAATAGCAAGGTATGACATAATTGAACTGCATTAACTATTTCTCTTAATCATAGGAATCAGTCACTGGAGGAAAAAATGCAGGGACACAACCATAACATAAGCAGTTAAAACTTAACTTTCAGCAAAAAGTAGCTTTAATTCATTTTTACTCCAGTTAATTGTCCCACTAGCTGTCAGAGGGTAGAGCTTTAAAACTCCCAAATAGCATTAACTAGAAGCCCAAGGAATTTTACTTCCAATAACAAATTCTATTAACCAAAGTTTCAGATAAATCCTAAACAGATATCTACCATAACCTTATATTTATAACAATAAGAATTTATAAATTCAGTAAGTTCACTTCTTTCATATCTAAGTAGATGTTTCCATAAGTGAACATTATACATACAAATCAGTTTGCTTTTAAAAATACCCAATACATAGACAAATATTCCACATTACATATTGTCCATAACAGAAACATTTTCAAAAGGAACAAAAAATATTATTTTCAGGCTCTTTAAATGACCTCAAGATGACCCAATACAATCAATTAAAACTTAGAATATACATACAGAATATCCTAATACCACATAAAAGAATCCAAGAGGTTCTTAAAACTATTAAACTTTTAGAAATACCATAAGATCATATTGATAATAATAATAATAAATATGTTTCAGTAAGTTCACAAGTTATCTTTCATATTTAACAGAAACATTTTCAAAAGGACAAGGAAAACCTATTATTTTCAGAAGCCCTTAAATGATGGGCATAACCTTAAGATACAATCAATTAAACTTATACAGAATACCCAATTCTACAGAAAAGAATCTGAAAGATTCTTTAAAATATTCTTTAAACTTTTAGAAATAGTCCTACCAAATTATATATCAGTCAATTAACTTAAAAGTGGGCCTATCTCTTGAAATCTTTTGCCAAAGCCAAGCTCTGCAAAAAGAAGCTGGAGCACACTTAGTGGGGGAGGGGGGAGGAGGGATTCCATGTGATAGACCTTCCCTCCACTCCACTTCCAAAGAGGCAGGGGGAGAAATGGAGAGCTAAACTAGGCTTTGAAGGCAAAAAATCCCTACTTCACGCAACCTTTAAAGTAGCAGAAAGCAGTGGGGGGAAGGAGGGAAAGGAGGAACCGTGAGATTCCATGTGGCCATTATTCCCAACGGACTTTTCCTAAGCTCCAGCTTTGGCCAGAGTTGGAGCCTTTAGAAAAGTCAGACCTTTCTTTACCTAATTAGAGGCAGGTGACCCCTTTCAGATAAGTTAACAGAACTTCACTCCAAGTTCTTAAGATCTTATGCTCAAAGATAACTAAATCTAGTTTGCATAGGCAACAGTAAATTTATTATTTCCCACAATTTAAAAACTGGCCAAAAGAATACTCAGAAAAAAATCTGGTATGCAAAGGCAATAATAAAATTATTTCCCACAAATTTAAAACCATCCTTAAAATTCTGTTTTTTTTTTGTTTTTTTTTCCTGAGGTTGGGGTTAAGTGACTTGCCTAGGGTCACACAGCTAGAAAGTGTTAAGTGTCTGACACCAGATTTGAACTCCGGTCCTCCTGAATTCAGGGGTGGTGCTCTATCCACTGTGCCACCTAGCTCCCCCACATCCTTAAAATTCTTAATCAGATGTTTCTCCAACCAGAGTTCAAAGCAATTAGCATAAACTCCTTTTGTTCCCCAGAGGCTTTATCTAGGCTAGTTCAACCCATGCCATTTAAACTACTTCAAATGCCAGTTTTTAAAAGTTTAAAATCACAAGCAAATTTTATACCAAATGCAGTTGCTCCATTGAAATAGCCAATTCCCAAATTTCTTAATTTAGCAGAGTTCTGTCAACAGGACAGACAAACAAGTCATACCAAACACACAGACACTGACTGCACAGTCAAAAACATTTAGCACACAGACCAGGGGCTATCTGGAAAGAATAGTCCTGAGGGAAGTTGTTAGCTCCAGAGTCTTCCCCACCAGTTTGGTGCATTTCTCTGCCTTCCCAAAGAATGCCCAGACTAAAACCAGGTAGTACCAAAAGATACTCAGGTACCCAAAGGGTATTTCAGAACCAGATAGTACCAAAAGGCACTTAGGTACCCAAAGGGTACTTCAGAACCAGATAATGCCACATACTGTCTACTGGCATTTCCCAGAGTTGTATGGCTCATCAGCCCAACTTTTTCTGGGGATCAGATTTGCTAGCAATCAGACTAGATAGAAAACTTACCCTGCAGGGGTTTCAGACCAGATTCTCCCATAGCCAAATGGAGGTATCCATCAGCAGGCATTGTGGCTGGAAACTGCTCTCTTTCCCAGAGGCTCTGAAAAAAAATCCATAAAGCTGGTCTCTCCAAGCAAAAAACCCAGATCCCCAGCCACCCTGAGGCCCAAGGCGGAGACCCAAATATCTCTATTCTCTAATCCTGCTCTCATTTTCCAACATCTCAGTGGGAAGCCTCCAAAATGTAATGCTGGAGAAACTGAGGCAAGATAGAGATTAGAGAGTATTTAATAATTTATTTAAAAGGGAGAGATTTCTATTATCTCCAAGAATCCAGCAAACAATGTGAGTTCTCAATGACATATATACACATGGCTCAGATTCAGAGGGTAGACTGAGGCAGGGGCGGAGTCCAGGTGCTGAGAGCGGGAATGGGACTATGACAGGATGGGATGAGCCACAAGAGATGGGATGACATAGGAGATGGGATGATATAATGGGGGGAGGAAACCCAGACATGGGGAGAGGCATCTTGATAAGATGGTATCTGATATTCTGATAGCTTGGGATGGGGAGGGGCATTCTGATATTCTAAAACATAAGATCTTTTATTCTTATCAAACATTTTGATAAAGAGGGAGGGGAGGTTTTGCAGGATTGAACAATTATAAACTGAAGCAGAACAAATAGGGAAACCTAGGCAGGACTAGGTCAGGATAATTAGGGAAACTTGAGTCAGGACAATAAAAGAGAACTGTGGCATAACATACATCCTCTCTCAACTTTGTCTTTGCATAGGATCATCTATATTCAGTTGTTCTAAAGTTAATAAAAATTTATATCATTTATCAATAAAGCAAATACAAAGGAAACATTTCTTTCACAATGCCCTTTGGACAAGTCTACTTCTTAAAGAATGTATTTACAAAGTCATTTTATCAAGTGTGTGAAATTATATAAACCATCTTGTGATTCCTTGGCTTAATAATAGCTCCATAATGCACATCGATGATAATGAGGCAGCATATTTAGTCTCTGCCTGCCATTTCTAATGTTAGACATGGAGGTTTATATAAATATATGCAACCTCTGGGGTACAGTGTCAGGCAAGGCTAAGGAGAAAACATACTTTCTAAACACTGATTGCTTCTTTTTACACCTTGCTAATGTAATCTGCTTTGCAGATTAGAATTAGCATAATGTTATGGATTTGGCTAGGGAAAAAATGGTTTCAACAGCAGAGTCTCTTGTTTATGTATTAGGGTTTTGTTCCTAAGGAGTTCTTTTGGGAAGGGCAGAACCTTTCCTTTTGATTTTCTTGCTTAAAGCAAGAAGGAAAGAGATTTAGAGAAAGAGAAACAAAGACAGAGTCAGAGGGACAAAGAGAACCCATGATAATTTTTGCCCTTTCATATTCAAATTTAAATAATCAGCAAACCATAGTCATCATAATAACAAAAAATATGGCTAACATTTATATGGAACTTTAATGTTTGCAATACATTTTACACATATAAACTCATTTGATATTTACAACAATACTGGGAGGGAAGTACTGTTATTATCCCTCCCTTTAGAGATGCGGAAACCAAGGAGACGGTGGTCAAATAAATTGTCCAGCATCACATAACTCAAGAAGTAAGCATTTGATGTTGAATCTAAACTCATGTCTTCCTGAATGTAGATCCAGTTCTCTATCCACTGTGTCAGTTAGCTGCCTAAGTTACATTAGATCATAACATATTGGTTTTCTTGGCAAGATAACATAAAAACTATCTGCCCTATTAATAATTCTTTTTCTTTTTGCAAATTTATAAAATATATATAAACATAAAATTGTATAATTTAATAATTATGATAATAGAAAGTATATTCTCACAATAAATTGACAAGTTAATAGCCACATACTGATTGAACCCATTTTACAAATAAAGAAGTTGAGAAGTTAAGTGTTTTGATTCCCAACATACAGCTGGTGTCAGAGGCAAAATTCAAATCTCATCGTCTCAAGTTCAAGTTCAGCACGCTATACATTATATAATTGTTGCTTTGTTACTACCATACTGTTTCTACTTTCAGCTTTTAGTGAAGTCTCTTTCTTCGGAATCAGGGACATGTTCTTAAGCTATATCACTTTCACTTCTTTAATGTCAGCCAAAAACATTTAGCAAAAACTTACTTAAGGAATATGATTTGAACAGCTCTGCTGACTAGCTATGTGGTCTTGGACAAGTCATTTACCTTCTAAGTGCTTCTATTTCTTCCTCTGTCAAAATGAGAGGAGGGTTGTTTTGGATCCACATTTCCCAAATCATGTTTTATTGAACCCCAGGGTTGCAAGAGATATAAATGAGAACTCTGGTAGAAAATGTTTCTGCTATTGGCATTTTCCCCCCCTTACAACTTTAAATATGAAATTGTATACCAAAAAGAGTAGATTATATGATATAATTTACTCAGTTTTAACATAAAATTATTTTCTGCCATCTACTTCATCCTAGGCAATTTCTACTTATCTTGACTTTTGTCCCACCCAAGAGTGAGGTTGATGACTTTGTGCAACTCTGCCTTTCTTAAAATCCAATTCATGCCCAAGTTAAAATATCACCCTTTGGTCCTCTATGAAAAGAAGGATGAACAACAATCCTGGAGGTATTCCATGTTTTCACACCCTTGAATCAGCAGCATCTTTCAGTTTTGCCAATATAGGTCAAGCTTTAAAGGGTTCTATGACCAAATTGTCTAGGACTTAGGCTACCTAAATGATTTTTTAAGTCCCTGACAAAGACAAAAGAATTTTGAATTAATATATATGTACATCATGCATACCGTAGAAGAACAGTGGTCTGCAATGTTCTTCCCACCTCTAAAATTCATGTTCTATTCTCATTTTATAATTTCCACCATATCCTCATAGGTTAATACAACTTGAGAGATGGAAAGAATGGTAGAGATTATCTTCTTCAGTGCCCTCAAATGAAAAGTAAAGTGAATTGTCTTAGATCACATAGCTACTTAATGTCCAAGCTGGACAGGAAGCCAGATCTCTTGACTCCCAGTCTAGAGTTCCAGGGCAGAGGAAAAGGTTATCTTGAAACTCTTCCGTCATTTGAATGAATACAAGTAGAAATGCAATTGGAACTATTGATCAGATTGGAATAGAGTCAACTGTTAAAAAAAAATAATAATAATAACAAGAGGCCTTATAAACAGTCTCACTGCACCAAGGAGACAGAATTGGATTAAAAACCCCAAGCTTGCTGCTCTACTGATAGGTTCAGACTAATTGGCAAATTCCAGTTAGCTGAAAAAAAAAAAAAAAGTAAATGAAATGTATGTGTTTTCCCTAGTAAGTAGTAAAAAGGGAAGGGGGTATGGGGATAACAATATGATAGCAGTTAAGCCCCAGCTTTATCTCTGCAGCTCTCAGTTCCAGAATCACTATTCACAAATAAAGAGCTTGCGGCTTTCAATCTAGTCTCTCTGGTATTCACGTGCATCACCAAACTGCCATTCAGTTTTGCATGATTTAACACAATTGCCTGTCTTTGCTCCCAAAAAAAAGCCAAATGCTTAGACTTTCAGGGACCCAAAGATTACTGGAGCAAAGAATCCAGCCCAACCTCTCTATCCATATTCTGTCTGGTTTAAGTCAGTGTTGTCTATCTTTCTTGCTTTCAAAACCTCATAAATAAGTGAAATTTTGCATATCTAACTGTGAAAGGAGGAGGATTGTTTTTAAGCACTACCATCATTCAATAAATAGCTGTCAGTTTAAAAATTGCAGTGATTGGAGCACTGAAGCTTTCCATCTCTTACATGAGTATGATGAATAAAATGGTTGCAACTCAATGAGCTACTTTGTTAAGGAGTTCAGTTTCAATTTGATTTAACAAGCATTTCTGAAGCCTCTGTTACATAACAAGGCAATGTATTTGGTCTGGGTTACAAAGACCAAAATGAATTAGTCCTTCTCTGCATTTTGGTTAACTTGTACTGGAGTTTCTACGTTCTATTATTCTGCATCTGTAAGGTCTCATTAAAAATAACTGATTTTCGGGGTTTGGTTTGGGTCTTAAGAATTAGGTGAATGGTGGGATGCAGTACAAAGAACACTGGTTTTTAGAGCCAGAGAATCTGAGTTTAAGTCCCATGTCTCATGCTCACTATGTAACTTCAGAAAAGTCACAACTTCTTGGCCCTGTTTTCTTGTCTGTAAAATGAGGAATTTGATTTAAAAATCCCCAAGGTCCCTTCCATGGTCTTTGGATCACTTTCTCAGTCCCCACTCACTATCTATAAACACTGAGCTCCTACAAACTCCTACAAATACAACACAGAAAGAATGCAAAAATGTTGCAAGTTACCAATGAATATTCCAAGAAGGAAAAATGATATTTGGTAACTGAATAGCTAAGAATACAAATGTTGGCATTCCACAGTAGCAAATAAGTCACTGTTATATCTTTATAAAGTTCTTCTTCACAATAAAAATGCCCTGTCTTGAGTTGGTTTGATCAATTTACAAGCTTTTATTAAGCATGTACCAGTTTTGAGGCACTCCGCTAGGAGCTGAAGTGTGCATAAATGCAAAGAACAGACAGTTCCTGCTCTTTTTTAAGGGCTGGGGAGAGACCAGATCCTTTTGCCCAGATTGAAAGTACAAAAGCCAAGAAGAGATCCTAGCCCATTACTCCCTGGAATGGGAGGTTTAACCTGCTCTATTTATGACCTGGGCTGAACTCCCAAACTCAAGGGATAAGCCAGTCTCAACCTCCTCAGTAACAGAAATTATAGATTTGCAGCATAATACTTGGGGGGAAATCTCTGCTCTCAAAAAACATAAATTATATGAGAGGGAAAGAAAGGGGGGGGGGGGAAGCAAGCTTCATGCCTTTATCATATCCTGGACAGGAACAGGGGAAAAGGTCATCAGTTTGAAGCAGGACTAGACAAAAGCAAGTCCAACAAGCAGGTAAATTGGTCCAACTATGGCATCATACCAGAACAGGCATCCTAGGATTGCTTCAAATCCAGCCAAGATTTGAATTCTGACTCTATAATTTGTGTGGTCTTGGACAGATCACCAAAAACCACTAGCAGGTTGGATTTACTGATCTCTCTAAGGTTTCATCCAGCTCTAACTTTGTATGGTCTGAGACTGAAGTCTACAATATAACAGCTTAACACCAGAGAAGATGGTGGATCATCTGTGGCTTTGAGGAAAAAGATCTGCCAACTGACATTTTTTATTCCAGAGAGCTCAGGACTACTTGTTCATGCTCATTAAAAGGATGTGTACTACTGATCTTTGAAAATATAGTAATCACTTTGCTGTGGTATCCTTCAGCAGAAATTATTCCTGTTATCCAGCCAGAAGCCTTGCATGCTAGTACCTTATAGGAGGACTACATCTTCCATCCAGACTCAGAGCTCAGCTAAGCTGCCCCATTGACTGGTCATCTATCTTAGCCTAGGTTTGGGGCTGGCGACCCCCTAACTTCAGTGTTAGGACCATTGTCCTCAGCCTCCACAGTTTAGTTGTCATCGGTCCTGGAGACCTAAAGTAGTACTAGAGTTCTCACTGAAGTTTGAGGTGGGAGGAAAAGGGGTGCAGGGAGAAGAGGGAGAGTAGAGCTGAAAAGGGAAACTAAACTCATCAGCTAGTGCTAAGATAACCTCTCAACTACCTGCTTCATGCCAGGAGAAAGTGAGATTGTTCTTCCTGTAGGGCCCTCTGAAATGAGAGTAGTCCAAGGAGATTGCTAGGTATGGGGATACATTTAGGACTCTGAGATAGATAAGCTATTGTTTACAAGGTCTCAGGGTGCACAGCAGGGTGAATTAAGGAGAAAATTAGGTCATTCACTGTACTGAGGCCTCAAAGGGCAAACCAATTTAAGTGACTTTGCTTTTTAAGTTTAGCCTGAGATGGGAGTTGGGGGGTGGAAGGACAGAAAGGTATAGTTAAAGCTATGAAATGTTGGGCAAAAATCATCAGAATAAGACTTATTGCTTTGGTTTTGTTTTTTACAAGTAGGGGGAGCTACAAATCAGTATAGTGAGAAGAAAGCAATCACACTAATAATTCCTGTTGCTTTGTTAACGTCTCTCTCTATGGCTCTCACATCTCCTTCAAGTCAACCTAAAACAGTCTCTACTGTTGGATTTACAGTAGAGGGACATAGTACAAATCCTTCTTTCTGTAGACAAGTAAATTGAAGTCTAGAGGAAGAATTTACAACTGGAAGGGACTTTTGAAATAATTTAGTTCAACCCCTAATTTTACAAATAAATAAACCAAGTCCCAGGAGTTTAATTAACTGCCTAAAGTTTTATAAGTAATAAATAGCAGGCCTGAAATTCAAATACCAGTTCTTCTGGCAAAAGATCTGGTGCACTACCCATTGTACAATCCCATCTCCCTGTTCATAATTAAGATTTTAAGTTTTCAAATTGTTTCTCTTTCTCCCTGTCCCCACCCTTCTCTAATCATTAATTTCTTAAAATTATCCTCTAAGACAAGTTTAAGAATGTTTGGACATATTACACTGAATACTTAGGAGATGAGACTCGGTGACTTACATGATCATCAGTGAGATATAACCATTTCTACACACATTCACATACAGATACACAGAGAGAGAGAGAGATGAACAGAGACAGAAAGACAGAGACAAAGAGACAAAGAGGAGAGGAAGAAAGAAGAGAGAACTTTCATTACTAGCAAGTTTCATCCAAATTCTTGAAAAGACTTGAAAAGAATTATTATAGCCCTCTCTGTAAATAATAAAAAATATTAAGGACATCAAATCCAGGAGAGAAAGTGATTTGTTGGAACTCTTTATCACTAGTAGAGACCCTCACAGTGGGTAACTACTGCTGCCCATGGACAAAAGCAGCAGGAAGAAGCATTGGGGAAAGCATATACTTATAGCCACTCTTGCCAGCCCAATTTTTTTTCACATAAAAGCATTTTTTATGAAAAAGATGCAATCCAGAAATGTACTTCTTTGTCATAAATTTCCTTATTACAGAAGGAAACAACATAGAGTTAAAAAAAGAAAAATTCTAGGGGCCTTAAGGACTTAGATTCAAATCACCCAATTTGCCTGGAGCAAATTCAGTCCCTTTGGGTTTCTATAGATCCACCTATAAAATGAAGAGAGTTTTAAAACTAGGAGATCCCTAAGATCTTCTCAATCTCTAGCATCCTATGCAAGGGTCCTCTTCCTGTAAAAGACTGCCAACCCATGAATGCATTTACCAGATTACTTTCCTCCCCAACAGGAATAGAGCATAGGGAAGGGAAGCCCAGCAAAGTATGATACCTCACATTGTTTTCCAGTTATTCTTGCTTGGAGCAGATTTGTTTCTTGGAATGTCCTTTTCTCTTAACCCAGGGATAAGTTTCAAAATGTGGATTCCATCCTAACAGCACCTTGGCAGTCACTCTCTGCCCCAACCAAGGTGGGTTATTTCCCCATTTGTCTAGACAGTTCCCTACTCAGTGTCTGGGAGGCTGCTCTTGCCTGGGAAACTTTTCCTTCACAACCCCTTGGTGAGCCCAAGCAATGTAACTCACCCCAGATCTATCCATTTTTAACAGGCCCATAGTGGAGACAGTATTAGTGTCTCTTCCTTTTTAACCATTCCTTCCCCTTACTCAAGGCTGAGAAAAAAAGAATCTTCTATAAACTCTAAACTATACATATACTTGGTCTAAAAGTTTCATTTTCAGAGAACTTATTAATAAATAGATGACTACATTAATGTGTCATCTGAGTTAGATCTGAATAGCAAGTCTCCAAAAGTCAATGGAAAAAAAAATTGGGGAATCACTCTTTTCTAAATGCCAGACTTATTTCTCATGCAATGACACAGTCATTAGAGCTAAGAGGAATTTAGAAATACTTTAATAAAGACCTCATTTTACAATTGAGGGAACTGAGGCCCATTAAGATTAAGTAACTCACCCAAAATGTCAGACAATACTTAAAGCATCTCTAACCCAAGTTAATTGAGTCAAGTTGAGTGATTAAATACTTCCCTCTCCCCATCTCTTCTTCATAGTATTATGCAGATAGAAAGAAAGAACGTCCATCTAGGCAAGGTCTAAGTTGGGAAGAAAATAAATATAAGTCACAAAGTCAGTCTTGGTTGGTACTAGGGTATCTATGAAGAGCTAAGAGTATAAGGGCCCATGAGTGGAAAAAACCACTAGCTAGACCACAGATTCAGTTCAGGAAATCTATAATAAATCATTGTGCACATGTTAGGGAATGTACTTGGCAAGTCAATTGTTTGTCTAGCTGAAACTGTCTCGCCAAATCTTTAATCCTTTAGTGATTTACCTGAAAGTATTTCCTAACCTTCTGCCTTGCTCTGTGATGATGGCAGGAGCAGAAAAGAAATCTACCATTTTCTTTCTTGACTCAGTCATACTTGTTCAACCATGGATACCATTCCCCTTTATAGAACATTTCTTTAGAATTTGAGGCTTTGTCTAGGTGGAAGACCTCACCTAATTAAGAACTGTGCAAATATATCCCTCCCCTGGTCTGTATTATCCATCATTAGGAACTGGAGGTAACCTCATCATCTGGTGAATTAAAGATCCCCTGAAAAAAATATCATCTGTGTTGAGGAAAGAATCAGAGGACATAGTCTGAGGTTCAGGTGAGCATATCAAAGAACTTATAATAAATGCAAAGTGAGAAGGCTAATCCCAGCCAGAAATCAAAGGACAGGATGATGAAAAAAGATTAATATCCATTTTTTCAGGTTCCAAGAAGTCTTGCCTGAAGGGAAGTTATCATAGAATAGTTGGTTCATATCTGATAATCAACACACAAACTTCCTTTAGGGATTTGAATGGGTGGCCTTCTGTGTAAATACCACAAGTAGAGTATAAGTCATCCTGGAACAAAATCATAGAGTTCCAAAGTTGGAAAGGTCAACTAATCTAAACTATACCAGAAAAAAAAATAAAAATCCTCTCTACAAAATCCCTGACAAGTAGTTATCTAATCTTCATTTGAATGGGGACAAACGCACTACATACTAAGACATTTAGTCATCCATCAAGTGTTTAGTAAACACCAACCATATGCAAGGCACTCAACCAAAGACTGGGCATACAAAAACAAAAAGAAAGCTATTCTCTGACCCCAAGGATACCACACTTACACAGATAAGTACAAGAGGCAGGATTTTCAATATGTCATGTCAAAATCTGGTTTTTTTATATTTTTGGCCCATTTTTCCTTCTCTACCTTCTCAGTCCAGGCAAAATGAGCCTAGTATTTTTTCTATTTTATGGTAGAAGGGAGTAAATGTGTTGATTAAGGAAAATTACTGAGAAATTTAATGAGTTCAAAGGTAGTTTAGCTTATATTTGGAACTTTAATAGTCTTTGCAGCATCTAGGTGACAGTGGGAAGTGCTATTCCTTGAGTCAGGAAAACTCATCTTTTTGAATTCAAATCTGGCCTCAGTTACTTACTAGCTATGTGGCACTCTTTGCCTCAGTTTCCTCATCTGTAAAATGAGTTGGAGAACAAAATGGCAGACTAGTATGTTTGCCAAGAACCCCAAATGGAACATGTAGAATAGGATATGATTGAAGTGATTGAAGAACAGCAATTGTCTTTATCTCTATCCATAAAGATCATGAGCTTTCCTTTTGGCAATGAGTTAAAAGGTAAAAAGATAGTTCCTGATTAAGTTATAGTAACATAGTTCTAGAACTAAAAGAAACCATAGAAACCATCAAATAATTATTACTACCTTAGCAAAAAAAAAAAAGAAAAGAAAGAAAGAAAAATAGTAATTGCTCATATGATACAATACATAATATAATACACCAATATAATAAAAATTACAATGCCACCTAAATTAATTTATTTAGTGTTATACCAATCAAATTCCCAAAGAATTATTTTTTAAGTTAGAAAAAAAAAAAAACACAAAATTCATCTAGAAGAAAAGATGGGGGTTGAGGGGAGAGTAGAGCCAAGCAGTGCAAGATTTCGAACTATATGACAAAGCAGTAGTCATCAAAACAATCTGTTACTAGCTAAGAAATAGAGTGGTGAATCAGTGGAATAGATGCAATATGCAATACACAGTAGTAAATGACCAAAGTAATCTAACATTTGATAAAGCCAAAAATCAAAACTTTGAGGGCAATAACTCACCATTTCAAAAATAAAATTGCTAGAAAAACTGGAAAGCAGTTTGGCAGAAACTAGACTTAGAACATCTCACACAGTATGCTGACATAAGGTCAAAATGGATACTTTAGATATAAAGGGTAATATCATAAATTAATTAGGAAAGCATGGAAAAATGTATCTGTCAGATCTATAGATAAGGAAACAGTTTATAACAAAGAGATTTGGATAGAGAGATTTGCAAGAAGTAATGGATAAGGGGCAGCTAGATGGTATAGTAGATAAAGTAATGACCTTGAAGTCAGGAGGACCTGAGTTCAAATCCAGCCTCATACACTTAGTATTTTCCAGCTGTGTGACTCTGGGCAAGTCACGTAACCCCAATTGCCTCAGCAAAAATAAAAAAGTAATAAATAATTCTGATTACATGAGATTTTAAAGGAAAATTAGAAAATGGGTAGGGTAGGGGATTTTATAGCAAGTTTCTCTAATAAAGGCCCAATTTCTCAAATATATAGGGAACTGAGCCAAATTTATAAAAAAAATAAGTCATTCCTCAACTAATAAATGATTAAATAACATTTATAGGCAGTTTTCAAAAGAAGCCAAAGCTATCAATAGCCATATTAAAAAACATTTTAAATAATTTTTGATCACATAAAAAGCAAATTAAAACACATCTAAACTATCACCTCATACCCATCAGATTGGCTAAGATGATAGAAAAGGAAAAGAACAAATGTTAGAGGGAATATGGAAAAATAGAGACACCATGAAGTGGTCAAATCATTCTGAAGAACAATTTGGAACAATGACCAAAAGGCTATAAAATTGTGCATACCCTTTGACCACTACAAGATGTGTATCCCAAAAAAATCTGAGGAAAAGGAAATGGACCCACATGTATAAAAATATTTATAGCAGTTCTTTTGGGGCAAAGAATTGGGCAATGGCTGAATAATTAGTAACATATGACTGTGATGGAGTTGCATATAGCAACTACAGTAATATAACAAATGACACAGAGGCAACTAGCTGGTATAGTAGTTAGAGGACCTACCCTGAAATCAGGAGACTCTAAATGCAAATCTGGCTTCAGATATTTAACACTGACTAACTGTGTGACCCTGAGCAAATCATTTAACCCTAATTGAGAAAGAAAGAAAGAAAGTAGGGGGGGAGGAAAGAAAAGGAAAGAAATGACAAATGGTTTCAGAAAATCTTGAGAAGATATATGAATTGATACAAAGTGAAGTGAACATAACCAGTTGATCATTATACACAGTAAAAGTAATATTAGAATGATGATCAACTATGAAAGATTTAGCCATGCTAATCAATCTAGTGATTTCAAAGGATCTATGATGAACAAAAGCTGTTTACTCCAGAGAGAGATCTGATGAAATCTGAATAAAAATTAAAGCATACCTTTTTTTATTCTTTATTTTTTCTTGCTTTTTTTTTTTTCAAAATGACTATTATAGAATTTTTTTGCATGATTTCACATGTATAATTGACATCATATCACTGATTTTCTCAATGGGAGGAGGATGAAGTGATGTTAAAGGGAAAATTAGGAAATTTAAATGTGAAAAAGAAAAGAATGCTTGGGAGATGATAAATAGGTCAATGATAGAATAAACCATCATGTATAACTTTTTCATTTTATACATAAAGAAACTGAGTCACAGAAAGGCTAAATGCCTTGCTAAGTGCTACACATTATTATTTTTAAAGTAGAATTTAAACTCTGGTCTTCTTTACAAGTCCAGTGCCTTATCCATCACACCATGTTATCTCCCTCAGTGGCTAAGGCTATCTTAAGATAAATTGATTGATTTGAACCTTTAGCTCAGTATCTTCTAGGTGATACTTTTCATCATCTTTGATTGCTTCTGGAATAAATGATTAGTACTTTATAAAGGTTGGATCCTTTTTTTTTTTTTTTAAATGAAATGTATTTTCTCTCCTTCTCACATTTTCCTTCCTCCATTAAAAAAGAAAAGCAAAACCTTTAAATAAATATGCAAATTCAAGCAAAACAATTTCTCTGACTATATACTTTGTTTTGCTTTCTTTTTTTTTTTTTCTGAACACAGGTCAAAGATCAGAAACCTGAGTAATTTTTCCTAGCCCAAAAGACGACAGTGTCCAGGGCATTGATGGACTAACTTGGAGAATCACATAAAGGTAACATGCTTACTTACATAATCTGAGAATGGGGTACCTGAACAGTGTCATTCCTGAACATGTTCCTTCTAGTAAGAAGAAGATAACTCCAGCCTTGCATGTTGCATCAAAAGTAATCCCTAAAACAAGAATTTAATTATGCTAGTATTCTATCCAGAGAAAAGGATTGCTTCTTAGAGAGAAAAGAGGACCATTCATGTGAGTCACTTAACCTCCACAACTGGAAAAGGATAAGGGACTAAGGAACAATATGGAGGAGTAAAAGGCCTTGACTTTGGTCTTCAATTAATCAGTAAATATTATTAAGCTCCTACTGTGCACCATCTAAATGTTAAGGATACAAAAAGAAGCAAAAAAAAAAAAAAAAAAAAGCAATCTGTGATCTCTGAGAGCTTAAAATTTAATGGAGACAACATGCAAGTAAATATATAGTAAACAAATTATATATAGAATAGACAGGAAATAATTAACTGAAAGAAGGCACTGAAATTAAAAGGATTGGAGAGAGGATCCCTGTAGAATTATTTGGTGAAGGCAGATCTAATGAAAAAGGAATTGCCTATCCAAAAACCCTTGACTGCATTTCCTTTCCAAGAAGAGTCCAATAGTGAGTTACTCTGAGTTTGAAGTATTTTAGGATCCTGAGAAAGAGTAAGAACTACCAAAAAGAGAAGGGAATTGTACTAATTGCTTACGGGCCATTGTGAGTTCTTTATGTTTTGGGGTTTGTGGGTTTGTTTGTTTTTTCATTTCCAATGAGATTTTCAGTGATTTTTTTTTTCATTTTCTTGGGTGAAATAAAAGCTGTTTATTACTATAAATATTCCTATGGGAATTAGTGACCCTGTTACCACATCTGTGGAAGCCTAAATGTAAACTATACATAAGCTATACTCAGATTTTACAGAGAAAATTACATATTGAAGGAGGGTGTAATAATGAACCAAATAATGAGTATTAGATTTTCACCATCCCCTGCAAGATAGAATTTCTTCCATGTGAGTGTAAAACTTGGACAAGCATGCCTTGATTCATGGATTACAACAATTTTTCCAATACTTGAAGACAGCTATCCCATTCACCCCCATCCCTCCAGATTTCTCGTTTCTAAGCCAAACATCTCTAGTTTCTTTAATTAAGCTTTTTCAGCAACTGAGCCCTGCTCTGACATGTCAGCGTAGACAGAGTCAGGGTCTTCTTCTTCACTGAGCCAAGCCAGCTTTTACCCAAGGTCACTAGGCAAAACAGAGATTCAAACTTACATTCTGTAGCTCTAAATTTAAGCATCTTTTCCACTTCAGTAAGAAATGGGGCATTTAGGACAGGTTATATTGATACTCCCTTCTGGCCTTCCCCCATATCTTCCCTAAGGGCTATTATGAAGTATCCTGTCACTACATCCCTGCCCACTTTCAGTTAACTGAGGAGAGAACTTGAGATTTTCCAGAAAAACATTAGCTAATCAAGGTCCCACCTTAGCAATCAATTAGGCCATTATTATTGAAGTATTAGGTGGGGCTCTTTTTGACTAAGCAGTGTTCTAGATGAGGAGCTCTATGTTGAAAGTTTATCAGGCTCAATTCCCAGAGACACTGGGACATAGATCCTGCAGTTTCCTTGATAGCTATCAGACAGGAAGTGAGACCATTGTTCACATACATTAGTAAGTTTTACCAGGGAGATCAAAGAAAGCAAGACTAAGAACTTTGAAGAGGAGAGTGCTTAAGAAATAAGCTTTAAGGCCATTCGATAAGGCTCCTCTATCAGATTACCCCAGCAGGTTTGATGAATAGATTTTTTTAATGTCAGGACTAGAACACCAGAAGAGACAGGGGACTCAGCCCCGAGAAATGGAAAATTCATATGGATAGTCAAGAAAACTTTTGAATTGAGAATCAACTGACAATGGCAAGTCATATGATCTGAATGTTTAGCTCATCCCTGAGACCATTTTGGGAAAGGGAGCCCTTGGGACCTCAGAGAGCTCAATTGTAAGGCATATCAGTAAGACAGAGACTTAAGCTCCCTCATATGTAACTTTATTGGTTTTATCCATGTTCCTATTTCCAATCTAGTTTCTCTATCCGTCTTGCCCCATAGGGTAGTGGATAAAAGAGAAAAGGTTAGTGATAGACCTAAGATCAAATTCAGAAATGTGGGCCTCAGTTTCTCCCAGCAGGAGCCCACTTCCAAGGACACTTGGGGAAGAAACTGCAAATTACCAGATCCTGGAGCAGTTCTCGAAGCAGTGTAGAGCTACAGAATGTAAGATTGAATCTCTGTTTTGCTTAGTGCCCTTGTGTATAAACTGGGTTGGCTCAGTGAGGAAGAAGACCCTCTTGTCTGTGAGCAAGTTGGATCAAAATACCTTAGAAAGGGGAGCACCCCAGCAGGAAAAGAAACCTTTCAACATACATTTTTGGAAATGGCCAGTATGGGAATTTGTTTTTCTTGACTGTGGATATTTGTTTAAAAGAGTTTGGTTTTTGTTTTCTTTTTTCCTTTAATTTGAGGGGACACACAAAAAGGAGAAAATAAACATATGACAATTTTCTAAAAGTTAAAATGAATAAATGGATGGATAGATAGATGAACAAATAAATGAATTCATATCTTTGCCTTCCAAGACATGAAAAAAGTACAGGAACTGGCAGGTTTATCTTCAGTGAAACCTTGAAAATAGAAAGAGGACAAGGAGAATAACTGGAGTTACCATTAACACAAACCAGTCCTTTGTTTCCACAAACCAGGGCAGGAAAGACAATCCACAGAAAGTAGTTTCAGTGAGTCCTGGACAGGGAAACTCTGAGACAAGCCACACAATCCTTTTCCTGTCCAGATCTTCAGCTCAGCTGCTGCCCAGCATTTGACCCAAGGATCTGTGTAGACTGTCATTCATTTCTCTGCCTGGACAATGTGGTTCCCTGACCACCCCACCAGCACTCCCACTTCTGAGAGGTCATATCTTAGAAGCAAGATATTATCAGTATAGTAAAAAGGATGGAACATTCTGGGGGCCCAGAGGTGAGTCCGGATGCCATTCTTCACTGTGCTCAATGGGACTTAGGGAAACACCTGAATGGACTGATAGCTGATTAGGAGAGCACTTCCCCTTAGCTGGAACCAAATTAGCTCAAAAGGAGATGGTGTATCTTTGATCAAAGCAGCCTATATTTATTAGGGAGCGATTGTGATAAAAGTCAGCTCAGAAAGTGCAGAAGAGACTAATAGAGGCATAAATGCATAGTTTTGCATAGTTTTTTTGGACTTAGATATTGTCATCTTGTATCATCACTGTGTTGTATAAGACTGTTCATAACCTAGTGATGACGTTTCAAAGCCCAAATATAGTATGCAGTAAAATTGGGCAAGTAAATAATGATGAAACTATTCTATTGGTTCTAGAATCATCTTTCTAATTTGTCAGGTCTCAGTTTACCTTTTGAGGTTTAGGCTTGATGACTTCCAAAGTCAACCAATAAGCCTATAAATTAACTCTTAATTTGTAATCCCTTCAAACAAAGGGGTTCAGTAGGGTTTAGAAAATGTAAACAGGCAATAACTGTTAGGTGCTTTATTATCATTCACAATTTGGTTCAGTGTTTTCCCATTTTGGAGACTTCATGTAGTACTACTTTCTTTTCTTTTTCTTCTTTTACTAGGGCAGAATATGTGCTAGACTCTAAATACCTACAAAGCTATAAATTACACAAAGCCAAAGTACTTATTTCTGCCACAGAAAGTTTTCTTATCTAAACTTTGTATCTCCCCTAAATAAAAAGCATATTGCTGCATGCAGGTAAGTAGTTGATAAATATTATGGAATTAACAGTTTTGAAAAATCCTTAACAGTTTAAGCAAAATTGTAGGCCCTCATTGTTCTACTGGTTTGCAGATAACCTTACCTTCTTTACCCTTTCAGGAATTTTGCTTACTATAAGAAAACATAAAGACCTGAGATGGTAAATGGTCTTTATTTTGTCTTCCCAGACTGATTTTGTTGGGTTATAAAGAACTCCCCAATGAGAAAACTCCTTCTGCTAGTTCAGATAAGCAACAGCTCTCCATTTAAAGGTGTTACCTAGGACACCAAGAGATGAAATGATTTTCCCAGCATTACTTACTCAGCCAGTGCCTGACAGAGATGGGTCCTGAACTCTGATATTCTTTAATTCAAGGCCAGCTAGCTATCCACTAAACCATGTTACCTCTGGATGGAAATATTTTGCAAAGCTACTGGGCGCCCTTCCCAAACATGTTGTGCAAACCATTAATCTATCATTACAAAGTCCCAGAGAAGAAAGTCTCTTTCCTTCTGGCCATACCACAGATTCTATAGATATTTATAGTCAGTAATTTCTTACTTGCATGAAAACCAAATTTTTTTCCTTTTCAGGGAAGCCATGATTATCATTTCTGCAATCATATGTTTTGCCATATTCAACTGTCAGCAATGAAGGTCAACTTCTTCCATAAGATCTTTGATATTGACCAAGGAGAAGGCATCATATGTACACTTATATAGCTCTTACTAATAATACTCATACATGCTTTAAAGTTGATATCACTTGTGTGATAGATTCTATAGATCAAAGTTTTAAACTGTAAGTCATAACCCCATATGGGGTCATAACTGAATGTGGGAGTCTCGAAAAATTTGGCACAATCAAAAATTAATTCAAAATCAATCTAAGATGTTTCTGGCAATGCTTGTCATGTTGCAAAGGGCAACTTCACTACAGCCTTGGTTCTAAACACATAATATCTGCACTTTTCAAGTTGCGATTGCTGTTTGTCCTTCGTTCTCTCATCAGGGAAGTGATGCCATAACATGAAAGTGAATTGGATTTAAGTGAGGAAGGGCTGTGCAAGGTCACCTGCCTCATCCTCCAGAGCCAGCTGGGTCCAGTGGCCAGATAAAAGATCAAGAGGACCAAAGATGGCCCTGGATGCAAAGAGAGACCCTGGCCTTTTTAAGCTAAGATTTTCAATGAGTCTCAGTTTGACTGAGGCAGCACTCATTGAATGATTAAGGCTAGATAGCAAATCTTTCACCTAGTCCAAAAAAATCTAAATAAATAAAACTGGGAGGGGGAAAACCTTAGGGTTTCTGACCAAAGCAGAAATGGCCACCATTTATGTTCAATCTGAATCAATCAGGGCCCAAACATGAATGCTATCAGAGATAGGGTCCCCCCTGAAAATTTCTCAAGTGAAAATGGATCATGAGTGGAAAAAGTTTAGGAAGCTCTGGTATAGATATTATTAGTCCCATTTTACAGATGATCTGAGCTGAAATTTGCAATCTGGCCTCCTGTCTTCAATTCTACCATCTTCACCACTATATCATATTGCCTTAACAAAGGAAAGATATACCACAAAATGGTCATTTATTCATAAAAAAAATGATACATTAAAATAAAGGTTCTTTACCTGGGATCATAGACTACCAAGGAATCTGTAGAGAGAATTCAGACAATCTGTGAAGTTGGATGGGGGAAAAAAAAAAAAAAAAAAGATTTCATTAAAATCTAATTATAATTTCCTTCCATTATTTAAATATATTACATATTACATCATATTAATTATAACAAATATTTTGATAAATATATTACATATATTATTTTCCTTCAATTACTTAAAAAATACTATTTTGACAAGGAGATCCAAAAACTTTATCCAGGATGTCAAATGGATTCATAACAGAAAAAAGATTAAGAACTCCTACATTTAAGGATCATACATCTAGAATTGGTGTGATAGAGATAGATAGAGATAATCAGATCCTTCATTCTATAGCATTAGAAACTGAGATTCAGGCATGTTAATTGATTTGTCCAAGATCACACAGAAAACAAGTATCAGTGACAGGCCTAGTATCTCACGACCTCTGAAATCAAAGTTCCTTTTACATTAAAACAAGAAAGATCTCTGGGATAAGGAATCAGTACCCAATGATTTAAAGAAATTTCCCACTCAACCTCTCTAGCTAGAGGGATAGGTGCTGCCCCATCACCCATTAGCCATAAGGAAATGAGGAATTTCATCTCCTGTTCTTTCCATCAACTCCAGCAAGACTGAATTTCCCTCTCACACTGGAAAAATCATTTGGACATTTCAATTCCAACCGAACTGTAGCTCCAGAACAGTCTAGATTTTACTTAATGTAAGATAAGCAGGAAAAATTGCCATGGCAAGTCAATGTTTAATTTTCATGCAGATCTTTTTCTTCTCTAGTACAGAAGTCTTATTAGAAAAACCACAGGAAGCTGACAGGAAACTGTTCATAAGTAGGAATAACACTTCTTATAACAAGTCAGAACAGCAGGAAGATATGTTTGTTTGTTTGTTAATTATATCTGGCTTTATTTTCTAATGGGTAACTTAAAATCCGAGGAATGGGTGGGGTAGCAGGTTGAAACTGATTTCAAATGCTCTCAGGAAAGCAATAGACTGCCAAGATGTTTTATTAATAAAGAAAATTTTATTCTCTTTTCTCCAAGTCAGATATATACAGCATACATTTTAAAATAGAGGAAATGGTGATCTAAAGTTCTACTAAAAATAAAAAGTTAATGTCAGTATTGATAGATGTGAAAATGTCCTTGCCCATCAAGACATTTAGAATGGGCTGTTCTGACCACATGCAAAGTGCTGGAATGACTTACTGATCTTTCTAGACAAATGAACTCTGGCTTTTTCTCCATGTGGTCATAGCCCATAGAGACCACAGCGCTCTATTTCCTTTCAGAGGAAAGGGTCCATTTATGACCAGGTCAACTTTTGCAACACAGCTGCATTGTCATGAATCAGCAGTTATGTAATGAGTCAAAATGCTGAATTAATTGTCAAAAACCAAAGAGGTTGTGGGTGAGGGGCTTGTAACATGAGATGGCTGGTTGATTGATCTGGTGGAAGAATATTTGGTTCCACTTGGGATAAAATTAAGTTCTCATGCATTCCTTTGTCAGATATGGGTCATTAGGAGAAGAATGTCTGGTAGTATTCTATTTTGCCAGTTTCATCCCAAATAAAGATTTCACATCACATATTCATACACAGCAGGGGAGGAAGGGAAAGTGACTCATTAACATGATGACATGACTGTGAATTGACATACAAAACCAGTCATGAATGTTTCTGAGATCAAGCCTATAGAGACTTAATAGTCTCAATGATCTCCGTAAGAAAAAGAAATGGGGTGTGTGTGTGTGTGTGTGTGTGTGTGTGTGTGTGTGTGTGTGTGCTCAAAAATGGATAATAATGGAAGGAGGGATCAGCGTATTTAGCCTGAATGACCCAAATTATTTCTCTCCATTGTCTTCCTTCAACTCCTTCTGCCTGACCCCTTCCTTACTCTTTTCCACCCCCAAACCTGACCCTTCCAAATTATGTAATTAACTGAGTTCATAGATCCAAGGCCGAAAGAACAACCAGAAACCATCCAGTCCAAGCCTAGATGAAAAAACTGAAAAAGGAGGTTTAAATGGCTCGGTCATTTAAGAACTCCTACATTTAAAGATCACACATCTGAAATTGGAGTCATAGACCATCTATTCAATGCATTGTACAGCTTTGGAAACTGAATCAAACAGGTCATAAACATCAGGGAAGGATTTGAACCCCACAGGGAACCTCCCCTAATTCCAATTCCTCTATTACTCAGCATATTTGTACAAGGTTTGCACTTTATTCACATTGACTTGTTTATGTAGTCTCTTATAACACTTTTGTAGAGAAATTTGCAAAACATTTTCAGCGCTTTTTCACGTGTTTATTTATCTATCTCCCCAGAGAGAAAGACTGATCCTTCTACTTTCTTAGGATCTCTCTACATAAAATATATCATCATCCATGTAGAGGTTCACATGATTGAAATCTCTGATTTCCCTAGAACTTCCTTAAGGGAATCCCTCTACCAATATAAATCTGGGCAGTTTATAATTTAGAGTCTTAGGGAGTTGCTTGAGGCTCAGAAAACTTAAATGATATAGCTACTATCAATGTGAGAATAAGAATATGAATCCAGGCTTCCCTGCCTTATATCCAGTCCTTTCTCCTCTATGACAAATTCTTTTTCATGATAAAAATCAAAGTAAACTGTTTAAATTGCCCTTGCAGAAATCTTTCTATGAGAATTTTTTTATTTCCTTTTATTTCTTCTGTAACTTTTGGTTAATATTAACCTCACCAAAGGGCAGTTAGATGATGTAGTGGATAGAATACCTGTCCTGAAGGACCTGAGTTCAATTCCAGCTTCAGACACAACAGTTAATAGCTATGTGAACCTGGGCAAGGCACTTCCCAATTGTCTCACAAAAAAGAAAAAAGAATATTAATCTCACCTGACCAAAACCTGCCCCATAGGATGTAAAAATTTACTTATGAGATTCTATTCCTTAGATTAAGAAGCTAACTGAAGGATCTCAACTATCCCTGACTCCTTGGCAATATGGAAATAAATCCTCTTCCTAAATCAGTCTATATGTAAATCTAAATATAGTTTAGGACAGTGAGGTAGTACAGTGAATAAAGTGCTGGACCTGGAGTCATTAATACTCCTCTTTGTGAGTTGAAATCCCACTTCAGACATTTCCTAGTTAATCCTGTTTGCCTCAGTTTTTCATTTGTTAAATGAGCTGGAGAAGAAAATGGCAAACCACTTTGCCAAGAAAATCCCAAAAGAGTCACAAGAATCAGACCTTAACTGAAAACATGACTAAACAACAACTAAATGTCATTTAATCTGTAATCTCACTTAGATTATCTATAAATTTGTTTCCTCTGGGGATGTATGAGATTATGACTGCTTAACGAAATTTGTACAACTTTTATAACATTCAAAGAAGCATGGAATTATGGATCTATCTTCTCTTTCACTTTTATGGCCTAAAAAATATATAAGATTACAATAAGCAAATTAATTATTTTTCTGTCACTTCGATGCAGTTTTTGACTATGAGAAACCTTGTCAAAATCCTCATAATTATATAAATTTTCTTGGGGGCTTCAACCTATGCTTGAGATACTGATAAAACCTAGATTTTAATCTCTATCATTTCTGTATAATAAATATGCCTACACACATTTGGCAGTAGTTACATACCATATGAACTCAGATCATAGATATTTCTCCCAGAACAACTTTAATCATATGTATTTGTTTATTTTTAATTTAATTTATTTTTTTCAATAACAAATATCTACCTTTCCCCCCGCCCCCACTTCACTGTTCATTAAATAAAAAGGAAAAACAAGCCCCTTATAGCAAATATTCAGTCAAGCCAAGCAAATTCTCCTGGATTTGCTTACTTTCCACAAGATAGTTAATATTTTGATGAGTTTTTTTTTTTTTTTTTTAATCACTCCAACTGTATTTCCCCTCAAAAGTCCGCTGCTTTTAAGAAAAGTTGAATATTAATGTCTTGATTCAATCCACTGTTCCAGGATGTCATTTTTCTGGTTGTAATTTGCTCAACTTTACAGAAGAGATTTCAAGCCAGGATATTATATATGGGAAGACAAAAGTGTCAAGAGTGTGCTCATTCTCTGATCTTTAACTTTTGCCCCTTAAAGGAAAAAGCTCCAAAAGTCCATAAGGCTAATATAGTCCCTGAAGTTTTATAGATTTTGTTAGAAAATTAGGCAAAAAAGAAAAAAAAAAATGGGAAACAAAGTAGCAGAATTCCCTGAGACAAAAAGAGAAATCCTGCAGGGCATTTCAAAGAAATATGAAATACCTTTCTCAGGCATGGTTTCAAGTCCCAAGAATTCTGGAAAACAAAAGATATACATAAATAACTTGATTTGAATTAAGGCAATTCAGGAAAAGAAACTTGATTTCCCAGAGGTAAAGGTTAAAAAGTGTTTTATTTAAAATTTTTTTATTTCTCACTTTTTTTTTTTTTTTTTTTTTTGAATGAACAGGGGCTTAGGGAACCTAACCTAAACTCTTGGAAAAGGAAATCTAGCCCTCCAGGCAGAACCTAATAAATTCGTGCAGTGACATTTGGAAGGGGTGGATTCAATGTGAAGGTGATATGTCCTTTCTACTGCTACTGAGAGACATGAGCAATGTTCAGCCTCCCTCCCTATGGGATACACCTAATTAGATCCTTCCTGCACAGCATCAAGTCTCATCCCAGGAGCCTTCATGTAAATGAGATGTGGAGGTCATTGACTAATAGGGGGATGAAACTATATGTAAATGATTTTAGACCTCAAAAGGAATCAAGCTGTGGACAAATGAAATAAAAAATAAAGAAAATCTAGCCCATAGCATTGTCACTGTACTTTCTGTCAATTCTTGAAGCTTTTATGCATAATCATGGTTTTATCTGTTGGTATGAAAGAACTGGAAATAATTGGGAGGATGGTGTGAAGGGAGGCTAAATTGATTTATTCTGTTAGTATTTTAAACTCATCCATAACATTATACTAGTTTAACAAGGAAGTGATCAGGAAACCCTTGATCCATCAAGTCCCCACTCCAATCCAAATGAAAGAATTATAGCATATAAAGGGAAAGTAGAAGAGACAACAAACAAGCAGTAAGGATATACTTCCCTTAGAATTCTGTGTAACCTGCTTGCCTATGGAAGGAGCAGGAAACGAGGTAAGGATTAGTAAAGACTGTACCTATCTCAGTGACATTTTCTCATCTCACTAATATGAGTAAAAGGGAACAACTGAGTGTTTGAATGTGGAGATTGCCCAGGCAACTTGACCACAGATAAATTTGAGATAGCCAGCTTTTATGAGTACTTCTTGCAAAGTGCAATCAACGGAGAGAGAGAATTTCTTTCTCCATTCCCTTTGACCCTACTTCCATAAGTAATGGTATCGGGCAACAGAAGCACATGGAAGACCAACTGGGGAGTTGCCATTTCCAAGGGAGAAGTTGGCAATCTAGTATAGATAGTTAGAGTTCTTCTATAGAGCTAGCAAGCCCAGGAGCTGACTCCACTTCTGATCCTTGGGCATGAGCATCAGTTTATGGCTAAAGTACCAAGTACCAAGGCCAGGATGTCAGGTGAACCAAAGCTGGAGACAGTAGAGATCACAGCTGAGCTTCTGGACCACACACCTGAACCTGAGGACAGGCCCAGAAGGTACAGCCAAGCAAAAAACCAGCATAGACCAATGCAAGGAGCATCTGAACCAACATCACTGAAGATGTGGTGAGTGGACTCATAAACACAGTGAAAAAGGTGCTGTGAACGCTGGTGTGCCCTCTGCAAAATAATAATAACTAACATTTATATACACTCTTAGGTTGCCAACAGCATACTTTAAAAAAAAAAGAGAAAACAGGAACTTTCTTCCCCTTTTGTCCCCCATTCCAAGATATCACCATTCTCTCTCACTCTAACAATGAAAGACTGCTTCTCTTCTCTCAATTTCTCCAGATTTGATAGAAGATAATTAATTTCTATTTATGCTGCATAAAGCTTGTTTGTACATATTTGTTTCTTAGCTGCCTCCCTCATTAAATTGTGAGGTCCCTGATGGCAGGGATGTCCATTTATCTATTTTTATATCCCCAGGGCTTAGGATAGTGCCTAGCACACAGTAAACACTTAATAAATATTAATAAGTGACTAATTGTTGATAATGGTGAACAGCATAATCTTAATAGCCATAATAAAGAAATAACCCCAATTAAGGGAAAAAAGCACCAAAAGTATAAATAATCAAGTTCTCCTCTTTTCATATTACCATAAAACAATATACTTGTAAATAGAAAGCTAAGATTTAGAAAGCTCTTCCTCATGAAGGGAGGAGGCAAACATTATCATTGCCATTTTATAGATGAGAGAAACAAAGTTAGGAAATGTTCAAGTCCTTTCCCAGAGTCACAGAGCCAATCAATGTCAAAACTACTTTTTACTCTGGTTCTGGTGAAAACATGATTAGCTTAAAGCAAATGATTAATTCAAAGCATAAGCCATATATTGAAATGTCATAGTAAAAACAGTAACAACAAGGTGTCTCCTCCACAAATCTGAGGCACCCTCTCCTATAAACATGGATTACATCAGTGGTAAAGGGAGTCATGGAGTCACAAGTGTAAAGACACATGGTTAGCACAAGTGATGCAGTTTCTGGAATCAGGAAGAAATGAGTTCAGATCTGGCCATAGAAATGAACTGGATGGGTCACATAATCTCTGCCTGCCTCAGTTTCCTCATCTATAAAATGAGAATAAAATGACAAGAATAATTGCATCTGCCTCCCAGATTGCTATGTTATTGTACTTAGGAGCAAGTCAGTGAGCATTCTGCCACTCCTCTGTGTCCATCGACTGAAATTTTTTAAGGTTGTCTCAGAAAAACCTGTTTAGTGAAAGTAGAATTAAGTGTGTCAGAAATGAAGGAAATAGAATACAGGAGGAGAAATTGAGAGAAGAGAAGCAGTCTTTCATTGTTAGACTGAGAGAGAATGGTGATATCTTGGAATGGGGGACAAAAGGGGAAGAAAGTTCCTGTTTTCTCTTTTTTTTTTTTTTTTTTAAGTATGCTGTTGGCAACCTAAGAGTGTTCAATATGGAATTAACTCAGTGTGATAAACATAAAAATAATACTTAAAGCTTGCTACTAACAATTTTGGGGGAGGGGGAGAAATACACATAAACATATATATCAATAAAGTTTAGATATATTCAATTTAATTTTAGTGTTGTACAATATATTATATTTTGGTGATTAATAATCTATGTGTAATACATAGGAAAAGAAAGAGAAAATGAGAGAAAATACAATTGTGCCTTCATGCAAGGAAATTTGATTTTTAAATCTTCAACTACCCTTAAATCTGGCATGAGTATAAGAGTCAGAATTGGCTTGTTCACATTTCTAAGGGATTCTTCACTTTACCAAAGAGTTAAATTACTTTTCAAAAATGAACTCCTCTTTAAATATGATTTGATTTATAGAAATTTTATTCATACAGAGATATGTTTCAGAAAATAAAATAGTCCCAAAGTTGATCCAAAATCATAAATAAAAGAAAAATGAGACATTCTTCACCAAAATTACTCAACTGGGAAATCTAAAAAAGCAATCTAAACAACAATATTCTTGTCTCTTATTGTATTGTGATTCTGTAGCCTTTCTCTGCTCTTTCTTTTGACAGGAAGTTGATCTTCTAAAACAGTAAGAAAGAATAGAGGCTGTGAGAAGCTTATTTCTTTAAACCCAAAGAAAATTAGTAAGGACCAATATTATAACTAGGAGAAATAGTTTGAAGAAAATAAATGTAGCACTTGAGGTACTCTCTCACAATGTGAGAAATTAATATTTCTCTCTATTTAATTACTAATTATTGCATGAGAACCAAGTTTTTTTTCTCCTTTGATACTTCTTAACCCAGAAATCAGCCAGTGATGATCTCTTTTAAAGATTTACCCATCAGACAGTAAAAGAAATTCTAAGTTCAGGCTAGCAGATGTATTTTTATTCATTGTGGTTGCTTAGACTGATCTGGGGCATGATTATTCCTATTATCAAGGCAAATAATAATGGAAATTGATGTGTCTTTGACCAAGATTGGAATGAGCTGTGTACCCCAAGATCTTCATTTTAATATAGCCCACACTTCCCATTGTGTTAACTAATACAAGTTGATTTCCAGCTTTCAGGAATACCTACTCTTTTAAGGATATTTAAATTGTGACCCCACTCTTAGAGACCTTTGATGAGGTCAGGGTAGCAATTCCTAATTCAAAATATGGCCATTCTCTTTGTCAAAAGGTAGATTTATTTATTACATATGTATATATATATATATATATATATATATATATATATATATATATGTATATGTATATGTATTATAAACATATATTATATTTATTTATAGACAAAAAGAAGGGATACAATAGACACAAGGGATAATAAATATGAAATAAAGGTAGGAGAACATATAGTTAAACTAACTAGAATTAGCTAGAATAAGGAGAAAGGCACCATTAGAGGGAAGACATTATGTGGGAAAGAGAGTACCTCATAATGGTCTTAGTCCTGAAAAGAACATAGCAAAGATCTTCATCATGAGTAGATCTTTTTATAGGGGAAATACAGCCTTGGGGTTTCTCAAAGAAGTAAAAGCAAAGTCAGAAGGAAGATCAAAGATCCAGACGGAATATACCTGGCAGAACAAGTCCCAGCCTTGTTTAAAAATATGCTAATCAATATCAAAAAAGTTGTTTAAAGATGCACAGAAATGTGAGGAATAGAAAAAGAGTTCCATCCTCATAAACATTCTATACAAACACTATTCTGGGAATTAATTATATCTGAGAATAGCCAGTTAGGGTTCTTCCTGACAAGGGAAGGTAGTCCACATCATCATCTTTTGATTAATAATCTGGTGGCCTTCACATATATTGTATCTGGGTTATATTGTAACATATGTAAAATGTATGGGATTGCCTGTCATCGGGGGGAGGGAGTAGAGGGAGGGAGGGATAATTTGGAAAAATGAATACAAGGGATAATATTATAAAAAAAATTTTTTTAAGTAAAATAAAGAAAAAAAGAAAAAATAATAATAATCTGGTGGCCTTATTAATAAAATGACTAAATTACCCAAAAACTATGTCTTTCAAAAGTTTTAATTGTTGCAAAACATAGGGCCCCCCCCCAAAAATAGCTAATCCAGTTTCAAAGCCATGGAATTTGGAGATTCTAAATATTAGAGAGAGGGGATTTTGAACTCCAAAAGTAGATTGAGGTTATGGGCCAATGTTGAGATGCATCTCAAAAGAATTTGTAGGCTTAGACCTTCTCCAAATCAAGAAACAAAGGTTTGATTATACTGCTAAATCCATTTGAGGTTTTTAGCAATTAATGTGTGAAAAGACAAGAGCTAAATTCCCTACCAGAACTCAAAATTACCCAGGGTGAAGATGCCATGAAGACATGACAAATTCCTAATGAACTCCCTAAGTCAGAGCTAAATTTCTAAAAATAAAATAAAATAAAAATTAAGTTTAGCATTACACAATGATTGGCAGGCTAACCCTAAAGGAAGTAGAGTTAGAGGTTCAGTAGGTTCTTTTATAGGGGAAATATAACCTAGGGTGGGAGAGGGAGAGGGAATGTTGACATCATAACTTGACTTTCTGATTGGATACAATAAACTGTGGGCTCATGATGCTTTTGTCAATTTGATGTATTCCTCAAGTAACAAAAGATCCACTTAAAAGATAATCCTATCAGTGCTCCTCCCTACTTGCTTCACCAAGCAGCTTGGACTGTAAAATTAGGCTCTCTCCAGAAGCCACTCCCTGTCACCAAAGACCTGAGGTTTTATTCAGGCTCCACCCTCACCCTTCCAAAAAATACTCTATGGTACCACAATATTCAAAACAACAGTTTGCAAGCTCCCTCTGATGTTTTTCTTCTTTCTCTAGTAAGCCAAAGGACACTATTGGTTCAAAGCAAACCATTTAATGTAATAGCATAGCAATTTGCATTTTAATATTCCCAGGAATGTACTGCAACCAGAAAGTAAGGGTTCATAGTTGATTGTTAAATTTTTAGTATAAGTATTTACAACTCAGGAATCAGTAAACAATTACAAGTCAGAATTTCATTTATTATTTTGTTGATTGTTTAGACTTAAAGAGGAAGAAAATATTAATTATGCTGATATATATATATATATATACATATACACATACATATATGTGGGGAGAGTGAATATATATAGATATTATACATAGAGCTACATAAATGGAAAACCCAATAATAATTATAGTAGATAATAAGTGACAGAGACAAGATCAGTCGATCAGTATTTATTCAATGCCTACTGTGTGCTCTAAAGTAAAATCTAGTCCACTTTCTGTAACTTCCCAGTGTCTCTAGAAATGTCTTGCATCCAAAGAGTCTGTCATTGTTAGTTTTCTATTTAATATTTTCATCAATGACCCAGAAAAAGACATAAAAGGCATGCTTGTCATATTTACATATTAGACAAAGAGGAAAGAGAAAGTTGATTCAATATCATTGAGGGAAATCAAAAGTACATCATATCAAGGACAATTTCTAAAGAATGGGTGATGTTTAATCAAAAAGAAGTAAAGACTTATATGGAAAACATGATAGATGTCTTCAATATCTGAGGAACTGAAATGTGGAAGAAAAATTAGATTTATTCTGTACTACTCCTGTGACAACCAAGATAAATGAATAGAACTTGTAAGAAGACATATTTCAATTCAAAGTATGGAAAAAACTTCGCAACAATTATAATGAAATGAGGTATTGAGATAGTGAGAGTAGTGAGGTTCCATTACCTTAAGTGTTCAAGCAGACTATTCAAATTCATCTCTCATTGGCTGCATTACTTTGGGATTTTTCCAACTTTTCCACCAGACCCTCATGTTGGGTACCTCCCTCACCCCACTTTCAGCCTTTTTTTTGTTTTCTTCTTACTAGATTATAACTTGTTTGAGGTTCTTTTTTCTTATTAGTATCCCCACGGCTGAGGCATTGAGGAGGCACAAAATAAGTGTTTATTAGCTGTTTGACTGCCTAGCAGAGATTGGATGACCAACTATAAGAACATTGTAGAGGGGATTTCTGCTTTGGGGGAGGAAGTTGGATTAGATCATGCTTAAGTCCTATTAGGAGCATGAGGCCATCTAGTCTGACTTTCTCATTTTACAGATGAGAAAAATTAGATCTAAGGATCTTGGTGAATGACTTATTCAAGATGACAAAAGTAATTTTCAGCTTAGTATTAGAATTCAGAACTCTAGATGCAGATTTACTAGTCAATCATTCAACAAGAGTTTAAAAATTCTTATTACATACCAGACATTGTGCTAAGGGCCAGGAAACAAAGAAAGACAAAAACAAATTGACATGAATTGGTACAAATTGTATCCTGAAGGAGTTCACATTCTAACAGAGGAGGCAACATATAAAAAAATCTAGATACATATGATGCCCACACAATATCAATGGGAAGTAATTTCAGAGGGAGGGCATGAGTAATGGATGGGGAAAGAGAGAGGTCTAGGAAAGTACAATATAGGAGATAAAATTTGAGTCTTAAAAAAAGGCAAGAGATGGAGACAAAGAGGGAAGCATTCTAGGCATGGGGATAGTCAGTGAAAAGGCACAGAACTGGGAAATGGAGAATCCTGATCAAGGAACAGTCAGCCTCCTCTTAATATAGTAGGCATTTTATTAAGCACCTACAGTATATCAGATATCAGACCAAGTATTGAGAATAGAAAAAAGAAGGCAAAGGAAATTTCTTTGCCCTTGAGAGAAATTTGCAAACAATTATGTAATCACAAGATATATACTGGACAAATAGGAAATAATCAATGGAGGGAAGGCACTAGAGTTAAATGAGGAATAGGGAAAGGATTTTTTATAGGAGGTGGGATTCTGGAATATAAGGAAAGCCAGGGAACCCAGACGGCAGAACTAGGAAAGCAGAGCATTGCAGGTAAAGGAGATAGCCAGTAAAAATGCTCAGAGCTAAAAGAACAGTAAGGAAAATCATTGGATCAAATAGTAATTGTTTTTTATGTGTGTGTGTGTTTTTATTAAAGCTTTTTATTTTTCAAAACATATGCAAGGAATCAAATAAAAATTGTAATAATAATAATAATAATAATAGATCAAATTGCATTATGTAAGAAAACTAAAAAAATAAGATAAAGGGAATAGTGCTATGTTATGAAGCACTTCAAACACCAAACAGAGGATTGTAGATTTAAGCTTGGAAGTGATAGGGAGCTATTGGAGTTTTACTGAATAGGAAGGTGATATAGCTAGATCTGGGCTTTACAAAGATTATTTTGGCATTTGAGGGAAAGATGAACTGAAGTGATAAAGGAGTTGAAGGAGAGAAATAAACAAGAGAACTCTTTCAATTATATAGTTGTGAGGGGTTAAAGGCATGTACCACAGATGGTCACTATAAACAGAGAGGAGACATCTACAAGGGAGCTTGAAAACATTGAAACAAGATTGGCAATCCAGAACACCAGAGTTGTGAGCCTGAGAGAAAAGAAGGATAATTGTGCTTTCCATATTAACAGAAAAATTCAGAAAAAGGGAAGTTTGAGGGTTGAAAGTGAAGGAGTGTGGAGAGGTAATGTCTTGTTCTGCATATTTTGAGTTTAAGTGGTCTACAGGACTACCAAGTTCAAAATATCCAAGAGGCAGTTGGAAATGCAAGACTTAAAGGCTAGAGAAAGAGTGAGACTAAGGGTAAGACATTAATAGATTTGAGAATCATCTGCATAAAAATAATGACTAAATCCATGGGAGAAGATGAGATCACCAAAGGAGAGAGTATAGAGCAGAGAGTTGTGTAGTAGATTCCTCTTGAAGCTTAATGAAATCTATATATCCCTTCTCAGAATAATGCCAAAAATGCATGAGTGTAAAATAATCTAAAAGTCAGTTAAACTAACCAAGCTCATAGACCTCCTCTCCCAAGTTGTCACACAAATCCCTTTGAGGTTTATAAGTCCCAGGTTAAGAAGTTCTGAAATATAAGAAAAAGAAGAAAAGGACCAACACAGATCCTTAAAGGACATCCATAGTTAGTGGGCAAGACCTAGAAAATGATCCAGAAATATAGGTGGAAAAGACACAATCTGACAGGATTATTTTCCACTGGGCCATATATACTCCTATTTCTCCATAGGAGATTCATATATCTCCTACATACTCTACTATTCCATAATTCAAGAGCTGACTGTTAAATTTGCAGTGTGAGCCTATACATCTTAGAAATCAGCAAAAAATGGGGACTTGATTCATTGTTTTGTTGATTGTTTAGAATTAAGAAAGTGATGGAGAAAATGTCAATAAGGCAGATTAAATTTAAAAGTGTGTCATGAATACTTTGTTGGAGGAGAGCCAATTATTAAATATTTATCAACATACCACGAGCTATTTTCAGAGACATAGTTTACTCCAAAATTAGGAGCATTGAATGACAATTAGGATGTATTTCTTATCTACCAAAGATTTATTCATCTGTTTATACTAATTGGTTTCTCACCAATCCCCTATCCTCAAACAAGAGATACCCAGAAAAGTACACAATCTCCAGTGAGCCACTAGCCAAAATTACAAATCTTTCCAACAACTTTAGAAAATAGAGGGAAATTTTCTATGAACAAAAAATTTCCAGATTTTAAAAACATACAGATGGTGAAAGCAAAAACAGATAATGGACCAAAAACATAAAAATCGTAACATAAAGGTAGAAGTATAATGTCTAAAGCACTAACGATCAGAGCTGAGACTTTTGAGAAAAGCTAAGAGTAACAAAAAGTTTGGTGGGGAAAGGCTTTAGAGAAGGGAGGTCTGACTATATTAAGAGAAAAAAAGTCAAAGAAGAGCTAGAACCACTGCTAGAAAAGATTGAACAAAAATGTCTGATGAAGAGTTAATACCTAGAATAAGTAAGGAAATAGTAAGAAAGCATCTAACTGCTCTTGATGAGTTTACCAGGATTATGTAAACTCTTTTTAATGGTATTGAAAGAATCAATGGATGATATAGAGTCAGATAGGTGGCCCAGAGTATGGAACATTAGTCTTGGACTCAGGAAAACCTAATTTCAGTTCTGACTCCAGACACATACTAATGCGGCCTTGGGCAAATTTGAGCATTATTTGCCTCTGTTTCCTCAACTATAAAATGGGCATAAAAATAGCACCTATTTTCCAAGGTTCTCATGAGGATCAAATAAACTGATATTAGTAAAGCACTTAGCACATCATAGATATTTAATAAATAATTGTTTCCCATCTTATTGCTGATCAATGATCTTTGAAAAATCATGGAAAATGACAAAGTTACCACCATACTGAAAAATAGGAACTGTGCCCAATCTCCAAAGAGAAAAGAGAATAGTCTTCAAAATATAGGCTGATGAGTTTCTCTTCTATTCTTCTATTCTTTCCCAAGTCCAAGATGTAGCATTGAGACAATATCTTGTCAGAATCGGAAAAAGGAAGTGGTGATCACGTGACTTCATCAAGAATAGGTATATAACAGACTAACATTTCTTCTGATGTGGTTATTAGATTTAAAGATAAAGGGAATTCTATAAATATAGTTTTACTAGATTTTAGCAAAGTATTTACAAATTTTGGGGGCTCTTCTTATGGAAAAGATGGGGAAATATGGGTCACTCAATAAAACAATAGGCATATTCAAAATTGGTAAATATTAGGATCCAAAGAATAGTCAAGAATGATTCTATACTTTAAAGGGAAATCTCCAGTAGAAATCCCAAAGAAACTATTTTTTACCCTGTAATGTTAACATTTTTTATACATTTCTTGGAAAAATGTATAGATGGGTTGCTTATATTTGGTACATTAGAAGACAGAATCAAAAACCAAAAAAAATCAAGATTTGCTATAATACTCTCCAAATTCAATAAGAATAAATTTAGTAGGTGGGGATAAATGTAAATGCAAACATAAGGGCTCAAAGAAATTAACTCTGCAAGTATAAATTGGGGGAAGAATAGCTGAAGAGTAATTTATTTTTAGCATTTTTGACTGCCTTATCACACTTTTTACTTGTGATGCTAATGAGTTATCCTTGGATAACCTTGAGAGAAGCCGTATTTGAATTAGATTTAAAACATTAGATGTGGTAGACAGCATATCTATCTATATAACTATGGATAGAGGACAGACATTGTACAGGAGGTACAAACCAGAAAAAAAAAATTACCAAAGGAAAAAAATATATCAAGAAAGTGAAATGACTGCCTAATGAGGTTTTACAAATACCTAAGGAAAGAAGGAAAGTTAAATGGAAAGAAGAAAGGGAAATATATACCTAAATGAATGCAGAAATCTAAAGAATAGCAAGGAAAGATAAAATTTTCTGAAATGAACAATGAAAAGAAATAGAAGAAAATATAATGGAAAACAAGAGATCTCTTAAAAAGAGAGGATTTTTTTTTTCTTTTTAAAGCTTTTTATTTTTAAAACATATGCAAGATGGGCAGCTAGGTGGTGGAATGGATAGAGCACCAGCCTTGAAGTCATGAAGACCTGAGTTCAAATTTGATCTCAGACACTTAACACTTCCTGGTTGTGTGACCCTGGGCAAGTCACTTAACCTCGATTGCCTCAGCCAAAATAAATAAATAAATAAATGAAAATAAAAAATATACAAGAATAATTTTTCAGCAATGACCCTTGCATAGTCTTGTGTTTCAGATTTTCTCTTTCTTCCCCCCAACCCATCCCCTAGATGGCAAGCAATCCAATATATGTTATACATGTTAAAATATATGTTAAATCCAACATGTGTAAACATATTTATACAATTCTCTTGCTGCATAAGAAAAATCAGATCAAAAAGGAAAGTAAATGAGTAAGAAAACAAAATGCAAATGAACAACATCAAAAGGAGTGAGAATGTTATGTTATAATCCACCCTCAATTGTGGATGTGGTGTGGATGGCTCTCTTCATCACAAGGCCATTGGAACTGGCCTGAATCATCTCATTATTGGAAAGAGTCACATTCATCAGAATTGATCCTCATACAGTATTGTTGTTGCAGTGTATAGTGATCTCCTGGTTCACTTCATTTCACTCAGCATCAATTCATGTAAGTCTCTCCAAGCCTCTGAAATCATCCTGATGATCTTTTCTTATAAAATAATAATATTCCATAACATTTATGTACCATAACTTATTCAGCCATTCTCCAACTCATGAGAATTCACTCAGTTTCCAGTTTCTTGCCACTACAAAAAGGGCTGCCACAAATATTTTTGCACATGTGGGCCCCTTTTTCCTCCTTTAAGATCTCTTTGGGATACAGGCCCAGTAGAAACGCTGCTAGATCAAAGGGTATGACCAGTTTGATAACTTTTTGAGCATAGTTCCAAATCATTCTCCAGAATGGTTGGATTCACTCACAACTCCACCAAAAATGAATGCATCAGTGTCCCAGTTTTCCCACATCCCCTCCAACATTCATCATTATCTTTTCTTGTCATCTTAGCCAATTTGAGTGGTGTGTAGCAGTACCTGAGAGTCGTCCCTAATCAATAGTGATTTAGAGCATCTTTTCATATGACTAGAAATGGTTTCAATTTCTTCATCTGAAAATTGTCTGTACATATCCTTTGACCATTTATTAATTGGAGAATGGCTTGGATTCTTATAAATTTGAGTAAGTTCTTCATATATTTTAGAAATGAGGCCTTTGCCAGAACTAAAAGAGAATTTTCTTGAGGAAATTAGAGACATCAGGGGAATATTTCATGGGAAAAAAAACACAACAAAAGTAGAAGATATTAAGAAGAGGTGGCAAAAATATACAGAAGAGCTTTGCAAGAATGTTCTTAACATCACTGATAATCATAATAATGTGCAGACATCCTGGATAATGAAGGCTACTGGAGGTGATGGAATTCCAGAGAAGCTATTTGAAATCCTAAAAGGTGATGCTATTAAAGTGCTGTACTCAATATGGCAGCAAATTTGGAAAACTCCACAGTGGCCATTGGATTGGAAAAGATCTGTTTGCATCCTTACACTAAAGAAGAGTAATGTCAAAGAATGTTGCACTAAAAGAACAATTGCACTCATCTTACTTATGTCAGCAAGGTTAAGCTTAAGATTCTGCAAGCTACGGTTCAGCAATATGTGAACTGACAATTATCAGAAGAGCAGGCTAGTTTTTGAAGAGGCAAAGGAGATAGAATCCATGTTATCAACATTCATTAGATTATAGAGAAAGCAAGGGAGTTCCAGAAAAACATCTATTCCTGCTCTGTTGATTACACTAAGTCCTTTGTGTGGATCACAACAAAATGTGTCAAGTCTTCAAAAGATGGAGTATTGGTTCATTTTACCCATCTTCTGAAGAGCCTATATGCAGGACAAGAAGCAACAGTTAGAACCTAACATGGAACAACTGGTTAGTTTAAGATTGGGAAAAGAGTATGACAAGACTATGTATTGTCACTTTATCTATTTAATTTAATTCAAAATTCCAGGCCCAATTAATGAAAAGCCAGAATTAAGGTTGCTGGGGAAAACATCAACAATCTCAGTTATACAGACAACAACACTCTGATGGCAGAAAATAAAGAAGAATTAAGAAGATTTTGATGAGGGTGAAAGAGAACAGTATAAAATCTGGCTTGAAGCTTAACATGAAAAAAACTAAGATCATGACAATTGGTCCCATTACTTCTTGGCAAATAGAGGGGGGAAAAATGGAAGCTGTTTTAGATTTTATATTCTTAAACTCAAAGATCACTGCAGATGACAACTGCAGTTATGAATTTAAAAGATACTTGCTCCTTGGAAAGAAAGCTTTGCCAAATTTGAATAGCATACTAAAAAACAGAAACTTTACCAAAAAAAATCAGTATAGTCAAAGCTTTGATTTTTTCATTAATAATATATGGCTGTGAAAGTTGGACTATTAGGAAAGCTCAGTGCTGCAGAATCAACATTTTCAAATTTGGGGGCTGGTGAAAACTTTTAACACTCCCTTAGACAATAAAGAAATCAAATCAAGTGAATATTTAAAGAAATTAACTTATCTCATTGGAAAGACAAATACTGAAGCTGAAGAATAAATATTTTGATCACATAATGAGAAGATAGGATTCACCAGAAAAATCTCTCATGTTGGAAAACATTGAAGGCAAAAGGAGAAAGGGACAGCAGAAGATGAGATGGATAGATAGTGTCATGGAGGCAATGAACATAAGAATAGATGGATATGGGGAGATAGTAGAGGATAGAAGAATCTGGCATACTATATAGTCCATAAGGATCATGAAGAGTTGGACATTATTGAAAGATGACCACAATTCTTTTATTCTGCCCTGGTCAGACCATATCTCCAAATCTGGGACATTTTGTTCATTATGGGCACCACATTTCAGGAAGGAAGTTATACACTATACAAAGGAGGGCAGCCAGAATAATAAAGTGCTTTGAGATTATATCATGTGGGATGCAATTGAAGGAATGTTAATACAATTTAAAACAGGTATAATGGCTGCCATCAGTTATCTGAAGAACTATCACATGAAAGAAAGATTATATTTGTCCTGATTTGACTCCCACAGCAGAAATAGAGACAATGAGTAGACTCTTCAAAGACGATTAAGTATAGATAAAAGGAAAATTCTCCTAAATATTAAAATGGCCCAGTGGTGAATGGCACTATCTTGGAAGATAATGGGTGACTCCTCATTGAAGTCTAGAAAGCAGAGACTGGTATTCATTTATCAGGTAAGGAGTAAAAATGATTCTTAATAAAGTATAGTCTAAGCCAGTTGACTTCAAAAGGTTCTTCCAATTCTTAATAATCTGTGATTCTGTGGATTCTAGGAAGTAATACTTTTTCCTATGGGCCATTTTCATATCAAACAAGAATGCATTACTCTAACCTTCACAGTTACATATCTTACTATTATTATTCAACCAAATACCTGCACTTAATCTATATCCAATGTTTTTCAATTAAATATTTTAAATTAAATAAAAATATTTTTTTAAATTAAAATTAATTATCACTGTATCTACTTCTAAAAAGGTTAACAGCTCAACTTAAACTAGCTTCTGAACCTAATAATATCTGACATTTAAGAGTATCCTTCTTTGAAAAAAAAAAAAAAAAGCAGAAGGGTTAAAGTGAAAGATCCTGTGTTCAAATCCTGCTTTTGTTAGGGATCAGTTATACAACTTCAAGCAAATCATTTAAATTCTTTCATTTCCACATCCATAAAATAGAGAGAAAAATACAGTATTTGCACTATTTCATATGACTGTTATAAGGAAAGAGCTCTGGAAATCTTAAAGAATCATACTCTAAATGTGTGGTAATATTCAATAGGGAACACTAATAATCCAATGAATTTCATTTTAGTGAATACCAAAAGGAGCACATCTACTGTGTATCAGTCTTGAGGCATCCAACCCCTAAGCCATAGTCATCTGTTCTAAGACTATTATAACTATCCTACAGGTATGGATTTGGACCAGATGGGCCTTTGGGAGCATCTGGCTTTCACTTTTTCCCAAGCAATCTGCTTTTACATTGCCTTTGGTCCAGAATATGCTCAGGATTCTGGGTTAATTCCAGAACCTCTCTAAAGGATTTAGTCTGCCCAAAATAATCCTGAGGGTCCTAGACTGATTTGGCCCCATTAGGCCCACAATTAGGCATTCTTAAGCCTGGATTCTTAGAATTATTTTCCTGCAAAATCCACATGCCCTAAGAATCCCACTGTGTCAACAGTTTTACATTTCTCTTCACTCTTAACTTTCTGCCTTCCAGGTTGTGTTCCAGTGACATATAAACAAAAGTAATCAAATGGAAAACAAGGCCCCCAACCATGCAGTATCCCCAAACATCCTCTCCTTTCCCTGGGGACTGTTGGCAGAGCTAGAATAAGCCACAAGCCTTCAAGGAGGTGAAGTTTCCAGAGAGCAAAGCAGGACTCTTTCTTCCTCCCACTCACCCTCTCCCACAGACTGCCAGGCTGGCTTTGCCTATTTGAATAAGGAAAGGAAAGAACAGAAACAAGCATTTGCCAGCAATCATTTCTTTGTAGCTTTTCCTCCTCTCACAGCACCCTTGGAGGGATTGACCAATTATTCTATTCTTCATCCTCATGTCCTGAGAAGGCTTCCTTAATTCTCAGCTTTAGCAATTTTGCCATTGGATGATCTATAAAGGCCCAAGATAATTCCTAGTGTTCAGAAAAAAACAGTTATAAGGCATCCAGATCCTATAAAACAAGAGCATCCTTTCTTGGAGATATTCTGCTCTGCAGCTAGAATACGCAAGGGGCACAGGTAAGTCTTCAGTATCTTGTGCACAGTTGTTAGGGAAGAACTACTTATCTACTATATAAAAGAGAAATTCCGATTATTATGATGGTCCCCACAGAAGATTATAGAGGATCCTTCACCCTTTAGTTTTATTCAGCCTTACATTTAGAGAATTAAGCTTGTAGGTCTATATACAACTTTTTACTGAATGCTTCCTATTTTTTGGCACCATACTAAACACTGTGATGAAAATGAAGATATGCACAAAATTGATCTTCAATATTGCTCACCAACCTAGGCAACTAACGGTAGCATTTTGAAAACAGAATGTACTGCAGAAATGCTAAATGATAGTAATAATCATTAATAACTGAGTAGGAGCCAGCTGGAGGAAGCAGATTTGGCTGAGGTGAATAGAAATACCCATGGAGCACAATGAGCCCACTGAATACAATGAGTCAGCATCCACACACTTGGGCTTTTTATAAAGGTGATACTCTCTACATTCAGCTTTTTTATAATTCCTCATATTCAAAGTTGTAGTTTTTTAGGCATAAATAATCCTTCCTTTTATTTTTTTTCTTTTGCTTGTAAGCATCAGGTTCATTTTCATAATTTTGAGAGATGGCCTACTTCCTCAGCAAGGTCAAGAGGGGAGAAGTGGAGCTGAGGATTTACAGTGTGCCAGAAACATGCTAGTTTTGCAGCAGATTGCCTCCTTGACCAGTGACGTCAGCCTGCCAGCCACAGAGCCCACTTCAAAGCTCCAAGCATCACCGTGCTATAATTACTGTGGTTAGGTATCTGATCTGCCTAGTTTGTTATTTCTGGCAGGGCTGATAGACAGCTTTGGGAAATTGGATGGATCAATGATGTTTGTACTGTTTTTAATTGAGGATTGTTATTTATTTGGTTTGGTTGTGTTGTATTTTGGGGCTTTTTGGGGTTTTTTTTGGTTTTTTGCTGATAGAGGATTCTAAAATTACAGTCAAGATTTTCTAATTCCCATTTTACTAATCTGCAAACCAAATAGAACAACAGCTCATCCCACTCAAATAAAGGATTTTCTGGCCTGATGCTATATAATAAAATACCTTCTTACAAAAAAAGGAATTTATTATTTTAAACACATGCCTATATACAAAGATATATACATGTTTATGTGCACTGAAATTTGTGTTTATACATATAATTTGTGCAGTTTATGTGTATATGTTACTGTACACATGCATGCTCATGTGTGCATTGTGCTACATGCATAAGTGTATATATATATATATATATATATATATATATATATATATATATATATATATACACATATACATACAGAGAAAGAAACAAAGAGAGAGAACTTAATGAGCAGTTAGCTGCCACAATAAGAAAACTAGACTTGGAGTTCAAATCCTACCATAGTCATTTCCCAGCTATATGACCCTAAGCAAGTCAATTTATATCTCCCAGCCCAGATTTTTCATCTGTAAGTAGAGGGAAAACAATAGAATCTATCTCATAGGGACTTTATGACAACCAAATGACAATATATTTATAAAAATTTGCAGGCTTTAAAGCAATTTATAAATGGTAGCTATTATATTAATTTGTTATAAAATTAGATGTCAAGAAATTTTGTATACCCTTTGATCTAGCAGTGTCTCTATTGTCCAAAAAGATCATATAAAAGGGAAAAGGACCTACATGTGCAAAAATGTTTGTAGCAGCCCTTTTTTGTAATGCAAGGAACTGGAAACTGAGTTGAATGCCCATCAGTTGGAGATTGGTTGAATAACTTCTGGTATATGAATGGTATGGAATATTATTGTTCTGTAAGAAATGACCAGCAGGATGATTTTTAGAGAGACTTGGAGAGTCTTACATGAACTGATGCTAAGTAAAGTGAATAAGTACCAAGAGAACATTGAACAGCAACAAGAAGATTGTGTGATGATCAACTATTATGGTCTTGGCTCTTTTCAACAATGAAGCGATTCAGGCCAATTCCAATAGACTTGTGATGGAGAGAGCCATCTGCATCCACAAAGAGGACTATGGGGACCGAATATAGGTCACAACATAGTCTTTTCACCTCTATTGTTGTTGATGATGTGTGTTTGCTTGCTTTTTTTCTTCCTTATTTTTTCCCTTTTGATCTGAATTTTTTTTTTGACACAGCTTGATAAATGTGGAAATATGCTTAGAAGAATTGTGCATGTGAAATCTATGTTGGATTACTTGAGAAGATGTGGGAAGAGAGGGAGAAAAAATTTGCAAGAGTGGATGTTGAAAACTCTCTTTGCCTGTATTTTGAAAAATAAAAAGCTATTATTATTAAGATAAATAAATAAAAAATAAATTTAGATAATTTACAAAAATAAGTGCAATAGTTTAAATAGAACATTGATCTGAAATCTAGAATCCCTTTCTTAATGGGAATAGAGAAAAAGAAGTATAAGTATATATATATATATATATATATATATATATATATATATATATTCTGGGCTGGAGTAGGAATAAGACCTAATAAACTTTTTGATTTCCATCAACAATTCTGGAACATACACTATTAAAATTAAATTTCAGCAACTGAAATGAAGGAATGTCGTAAAGTCTACAATGTCCTCCCTTTTCCTATCTGGACAATTCTCTCATTTACAAAGGTTGGTTATTCACTGAGAGGCTTTCTTCTCCAGGTTCTGTCCCTTTAGTGTAGAGACAGCTTATTTAGCCTTAACTGGGACCAGTCCTTGGCAAGAGCCCCAACAGCCCTTGGTGATCTTGTCAACTCAGGCTAGTTCCTTGATTCCTTCTCACTACTCAGAGGTCAATGGAGTTCAGCGGTGCTCTCTCCAATTGTCCTAACTTTTCTAGGGACATAGGAGATATGACTGTACTTATGGTAAAAGAGGGCAGGTAAGTGGCACAGTGGTACAATGGTCCCAGGAAGACTTCATCTCCATGAGTTCTATGTATAAGCTCAGGTACTTACTAGCTGTGTTGACCCTGGGAAAGTCACTTAAAGTTGTTTGCTCAGTTTTCTCAACTGTAAAATGAATTGAAGAAGAAAATGGCAAACTGCTCCAATGTCTTTGCCAAGAAAACCTCAATGGAGTTGCAAAGAGTTGGACACAACTGAAATTATAGAACAATAACATGCAGAAGGGCTTATTTTCACATGTAATTATCGTATCCAAGAGATATCAAACATGTTGCCAGGAGGCACAGGGCCCACAACAGGAATCAGATTAAATTTTAATTAAGGAATATTTTTTAAATGAATAAAATTAACTAAGAGATAAAGTTAATATGTAGATTTCTAAATCAATATTCAGACAGGGATCCTTAGGTATGCTTTAGTGGTCCCCCTTTTCTAATTGAGTTCGATAGCATGATTGTATACTAATTTTAAGTGATAAACTAAGCTTTGGATATAGTGATAGACCTTTTTCTCCTCTTACCTTTTTTGAATAGAGAAGTGGGAGTATCTAGTTAATTAAATAATTACCTAGTAACATGAATAGAGTAACAAAAACCTGTCTGTAATCAGGGAATTTTCAATCAGCTGGAAGCAAGCCTGGTATCATATCAATGAAGCCAACTTAGTGATCCTAAGTAAGGAAATCTCAAATGACCTACCAGGGTAAGAGATACCATCTTCTTTTTCTAGCACTATAAATGAATCAGAAACATGTTATAAGGTTTGCAGGATTCTTGATTTGAGATAGTGTCTTATTTTGTCTACTTGGATTTCTGGTATAACAAGAGCCATTCCATGAAAGATACTTAAAGTTGCCCTTCCTGGTACCAATCAAACATACGAGATCTTTGAGGTCTGCTTTTCACCAGGAGGGAAGAGTTTACAGTTTGAGAAAATAAAACAATTCGTTCACTAGCTACCAATCCCAAGGAACTATGACTCAGTAGACCTTATAAAAGGAGACAAGAGTTTCTGACTCATACTTTAACTTCAACTCTCCCATGTTGGCCAAAAGTGTACAATGTCTGTAGGCTCTCCAAAAGCTGGATAGGAAGGTGAGATATGATCAATGTGGATTAAACTAAGCAATTATGCCCAGGCCTCTTGTCATATATATTGTCATATTGTCATCTATTGTCAGTATAGACATGTCCAACTTGGAAATGAGCTCATGAGTGTGAAGAGTCTGAGGGTCCCAGTTCTATGAGTAGAAAGCTAACTAGAAGGAGAGAAACTTCTGAATCTGAGAGGCTAATAACAAAAGGATTGTCTCAAGTCTGACCATTTTATCAGAAGACTTATAATAATTATATAATAATAGTAACAATAACAATAATGATGATATATGGTACTTGCTAAGTGCCAAACACTTGGATAATAAGTCTTTACAGTTAATTCATTTGATCTTCCCAACAACCCTGGAGGATGGGGGCTATTATTATCCCCATTTGACAATTAAGGAAACTGAGGCAAACCAGGGTTAAGTGACTTGCCCAGAGTTATACAACTACTAAATGTATATCATATATCAGATGTTTAGTTTATTGACTGAAGGATTGACTAATCAGCAATCCTGAAAAATTATTTATGTCCTGACTATTTAAGTTTCAGTCTCCCAGTTATAGCTATAATAATAGTAATAAGTTAAATAACTGAGTGCTTTTTTTAAGTTTTTGGTCAAATGCATGTCTTTTATGTATATTCTCTGTTTAGTCAGCCAATAAGCTGACTAATTTATTAAGCATCCATTATGTGCCAGACGCTGTGCTAAGTGCTGAAGTCACAAAGCAAGACAAAAGTCCAGGAACAATCTTTTTGTGTGTAAGAGATACATTTTCCCCAATACTTAACTCCTTATATATGTTTCTATTCTCCTTTGGGGAAACCTAAATCTAAAAGTGAGCTATAAGTAAAGTTATAAGCTGTAAGTAAAATTTCACTGGGAAATCAAGCTAAGAGGTTAATGAACCAAAGAGTGAGAAGAGAGCCTAACCCTTCTCATTAGAGATTCCCTTCCCACAAGATTAAATCCCAATCACATTTAGAACAAGTGGACCCCTTAATGAAAAGGGGATAATCCCAATATACCAGCTCTCTGGGCCAAGCAGTTTAATATCAAAGCCTAGAGAAAGTAATGGACTAATCTAAGCCTGGGGAACTGTAGCTAAATAGAATACATTGGAAGTTAAATACTACCTTATCTAGAACTAAATATCTATACTAAGTCGTTTTCTGTTATTTTCACTCAACCTCTGGGCTTTTCCAAGCCCTAGAGATTTCCATCATCTTTCAACACAATATGCTTTTGTGTTGAGAGAGAAAAACTTTTCAGGTTGGGCAATTCAGAAGAAAGAGTTTTTCCTTCTCTGGAATGCCTCTGTTTTCTCCATCCCTAGAAATGTATTTTTCTCCTTCAGAAAATTCACCTTCACAATCTGTCTAGATTTTTCCATTTGAAAGTCATATGTATGAGATGTTCTTGAAAGCCATCATGTACTTGGAAGGATAGCAGCCCCTACTCCCATCTCCATACCCTGCCTATGTAGAAGTGCTTATTCTAAATCATGAGTCTAGGAATCACTACTCTAAAAGGTTTAATACTCTCATGCTTGCCCCAAAGGCAAACCAAATTTCCACAGCCTGACTGAAAAAACAATAGAGATGTGGATTCCAGTCCTTGTTTGTATGCTAATTCTGAGTTTCTGTTTTTTTCTCTATAAAATAAAAGGATTGGACAAACTCTGGTCTCTAAGGTTACTTCTAATTCTAACAGTCTAAAAGCATGTGAGATTTGAGATCATTCCATCCAGTTACCAACTTATACAATATTTCTGAGAGCAGTCTGGCATCAGGAATAAAAGTTACAAAAATAATCACAAGTTTTGACCCAATAATTCCTTTGTTGGTCATAACCCTTAAAATCCTGTTAAAAACAACAACAATGACACAAAAGAGCTATTTCTCCAAAGCAGCTCATAGTAGTATTATATATAACTGCAAAAAAAGAATAGAATTAGAAACAGCCTAAATATCCTCAAGGAAATGGTTTGATAAATTGTATAATACTATAAGTATAATTAAGACCAATAAGAATGAAAAATTAAAAGAAATCTGGATAGACCTTTATGAAATAAGAGAAATGAAAAAAGTGGTACTGGAAGAATGAGGTATAACCTAACTACAATCATATGAGGAAAAGTCAATTAGAATGAATATATACTGAATTCTGATTAAAGGCAAAGACTTTGGTGGCCCTAAATGAATTAAAATAAACTTAAATATAAGTAGTTACAAAACAAATTGAGCTATTTGTGTTGATATTCAGTGTTAAGTTTTTAATAAAAACAATTTTTATTGTGTGGTTGTATGTACCTGTAATCTGTTCTGGGAGATGGAGGCTTCTGGATCTCTTGAGCTTTGGAATTCCAAGCTGAGGTAAGGCTAAGACAATCAGATATCTTCCTAAAGTCAAGCACAAATATGGAGAAGTTACCAGGAAAGAGGAAGGCTAACTGGTCCACCTCCAAGTAGGGAAGGATGGACCCAGACTAGAAACAGAAGAGATTAAAACTTCCATAATGTTAATAGTGAGAATGGGCTTGTGAATGGCTGCAGTTCATCTCACCTGAAAGATAATCAGACCCAATGTCCAAAATAATAATAATAATTTTTAAAATATAGTATTTTTTAATCCACTTAACTCATCCTTAGCTTCAGTAAAAACTGAATGAGCTTTTTTCCCCTGTGATCTTGAGCAAGTAATTTCCCATTTTTAGGGCCTCAGTTTGCTCCTTTGTAAAAAATCAAGGAGATGATTCCTAAATTTTCGTCCATCTTCTAGTGTGATACTTTTAAGTGTTTATTTGCTTTCTTGGTTTAGTGAAGAATGGAATTGGGTTGAAAGAGGTCAGTTGTCTTCGAACTCTCTTTTACTCTTTTCTGCAAATGCACATTTTGGTTTGCTTTAATAAGCTTCTTCAATGCTGTCTTGCAGTAATCAGGTCTCTAGGATCCTCAAGAGCGATGAATGACATAATTGCTTTTAGCACCTGGGAGGTCTCTCCAGCTTCAGTCTTATAATATCTTAGCATCTCTATCTATCTCCACAAACCACTGAGGAAGCCTATCATTCCACTTACTCCAGATAAAGTTTGTAGTATTTGTCCCAGGAGAAAAAAATCACTTGTTTTGGAGCTGCATTGAGAAAATACTACAAACTAGGACAGAAAAAATTCAAAAACAATCATAAATCTAGCACAGAGGCATAATGTTATAGTGATAGGGGACTTTGACTATCTGGACATCTGCTGGAGTTCTCTCTGCCAAAAGCATAGCACCTCAGAAATTCATGACTTGCCAGAATCATAATTGTACTCTTCAAAAGGTAAAGGAAATAGAAAAGGGAATTACTATCAAGACTTAAACCAGATCAACAAAAAAGGAAAAACTGGGACATGAATAAGAAATTATGATAACCTTAAAGCAAATGACCATTACATCATCATACTTACACTAGAAAAGTATAGAAAGAGGAATCATGGACTAATCCCTTTTTAAGGTATGGACAGAAGAATAAACTTCTAATTGTGTTCCCTGGCTATGAAATAACAAGGTCTTCTTTCTCTATTTCCATTGGTTTTTCTTCCCTAGTTTATCCTTTTTCTCATCTCTTTCCTTTGTTTCTCTTAAGATCATCAAAATATATATATTTTTTAAAATCAGGCCATCTTATTTGAATCAAGGACACTTGTGTCATCTCCCTTCGATCACCTTTAGAACACAAACATTTGACCCTCATAAAGTCTCTGACTGCTTGTTTACATTTACCTTTTTATATTTCTCTTTACTATCATCTTTTTATTTCAAAGTTTTTATCTAAGTTTCAATCTCTTTATCAGGAATTCTTGGAAGTCCTCTTTTTCATTAAAGATCCATCCTTTCTCCTCCCTACAGGATTATACTCAATTTTGCTGGCTAAGTTATTCTTGGTTATAAACCTTTATCTTTTACCTTTTGGAATATCATAATTCAAGATCTCTTTGTTTTTTGTTACTAAATCTTGCATGACCCTGACTGTAGCTCCTTAGTACTTGTATTTTTTTTTTTTTTTCTTTCTAGCTCCTTGTAGTATTTTTTCTTTGAAGAAGAAGCTCTGAATTTTGGTTACAATGTTCATGGGAGTTTTCAGTTTGGGAGTTTCTTTCACAAAGTAGCTAGTGAATTTTTTCTGTTTTTACTTTATCTTCTAGTCCTAAGATAATTATTTCATGATTTATTGAAATATTATATCCCAGGCCTTTTTTTTTAATCGTGGATTTCAAGACTTCTTAAATTATTGTCCACTCTGTTTGACAGATCAATATATTTTAATTTGAGAAACTTTATATTTCCTTCTTTTTTTTAATCTTTTTTTTCTTTCTTTTAATATTTCTTATTGTTTCATGGATTTTGTGGAGTCATAATTCCTGTTTGGTTGATTCAAATTTCCCGGAGTCTATTACTTAGATAAGATTTAGAACCTCCTGGGCCAAGCTGTTAATTCTCTTTCCAAAGACAGAGAGAGAGAGAGAGAGAGAGAGAGAGAGAGAGAGAGAGAGAGAGAGAGAGAGAGAGAGATTGAGAAATTCCTGGGTGCAATATTATCTCTAAAATGTAATCTTCTCTTGTTGGGATTTTCTTGGGGTCTCTGGAGGTAGCCTTCCTTTCAGTTCAGTAATCACCACGCCAGCAGGCAGGGTTAAAGTCCAAATCCTTTATTATCTTTTTCCAAGTCTTGTCTCCTTTCCTGTGGCCAAATTAGCTTTTTCATAGTCCAGAACCTTTATTATCTCCTTTCTGGGGCTGGGCAGCTTTCTGGAGAACCTTTCAGTCTGGCCTTGGTTTCAAGGGCTTGAGCTCCAGTCTGCCTTCTCCGGCTTCTGAATCTTGGCTGAGGCCCTTAGCTTATATATGCTCTCTTATCAAAGGTGTGAATCTTGTAGAACTATAGTAAGTACTAAGTACATATACTGAACTAGAGAACTGTTAAGCACCATGCTAAATAATCATTGTCTCTATGAATTCCACTGACTTAGCACCTTGTTTCAAGTTTTGGCCCATAACACCTGGGATTCAGGGACACTTGCTATAGAAGGGTATATACTTGCTTTGTTTTGAAGGAAGTCACACATGCTACTACATCTCCCATTGCTATGTCTGTTCATTTTTTATACCTAGAATTTACTTCCTCCTCTCCTCTGCCTCTTACAATTCCTGATTTTTTTTCAAAGCTCAGCTCAAGTATTACCTTCTACTAAGTTTTTCCCAATTCCTTCCCACTCCAAAACTAATTACTCATTACTAACTTCCCACCCCATATTACCTTGCATTCATTCCATATAGATCCTGTAAATATTGTACATATTGTCTCCTCCAATAAAATATAAGTTCCTTAAGGGTAGAAGCAATCTAATTTTATTTTTTTATCAAGACCTGTTATACAACAGGTACTTAATACTATTTTTTTTTTTTTATTACTTCACTCAGAACACTTCTTGTAAAAAATGTGATTTGGGTAAATATATTTAAATTTAATGGTATCCTCTTCCCTGGTTTGTTTCTGATAGGCTAGCAAAATATCTATTTGATACAAGAATCCCAGAAATCATCACTTCTTGAGAATGTGACCTTCAGGGGGTAAGCTGATGGATAAGTTTCAGTCAAAATGAAAACCTTAGAGGAAGTATTGGCTCCAGGGGAAGAACAAAGCTCTTGAATTATAGTTCTTCCTGGGAGTAGAAGAGAGATATTTTTCTTGCCCTGCTGCTTCTGGGGATAAAAGTGATGTCTAAATCTAATTGCAACAATGACTAATTCCCAGTCAGAATGCCTCCTACTTTTCCAGAGCACATTTCTTGAGTAATAAATAATAAGTCTCTCTATGCGAATGAGTAGTGACGAGAAAGAATGAGAAGGCTGAGGATGAGGGAAGGGAGGGAAAGAGGATAGAATAAACAGATTCCTGAACTCCAAAATGTTAAAAGAAAATATGGAACCAAGCCGATCCAACTCCAGATGAAGAAGGGAGTCTAATGAAAAAGAGGGGAACCAATCAGTCCAAAGCAGAGCTGTTTCTGACAGTCAGGGGCATTCTGTTTGCCATCTCCAAATCCTCAAGAGTGATTTGGCAGATGCTAATTTTCCAGGATGCGATCCAGCAGCAATAAGGGTAGGGAGGAAGCCAATCAGATGGTATGCACACTCCTTGTCAGCCAGAGGCTCTATGGGCTTACCTGGGGATAGGCCTTTTTCAAAAGTCTGAAGATCTGTGGGACAGGTTTGTCTTTTGAGATTAATGCAAATGTCACCAGATGGGAATGACAGATGCCGACAGAAGCCTGAGAACAGCTTTCCGTCTGGTAGTGGGTTTGGGGTTCCTAGGCTTACATTAGAATACTTTGAAACAAAGTAGAAGAAGCTCCCTCTAAAAATTAAAAAAAAAAAAAAAAAAAAAAAAAAAGCCAAAAACTTTTTTTTTGATAAGGGGATGGTCAAGAGAGAAAGAACATGAAAAGAAAGAGAAAGAGATAGACAAAGAGAGAGAAGGAGAAAAGAAGAAGTAGAGGGAAAGAGGGAGGGAGAGAGAATAGGGAGAGAGAATGATAGAATGAGAGAGAGAGAGGGAGACACAGAGATAAAGACAAAGAGAGACAGAGAGAAAGTAATATTGTCAGGAGTTTGGGATGCCTACCTCTGGAATTTGGTTCTTTTCCTACTTTGAAAACCAAGATGAATGCCAAGATAGAATTTAGATTTATTATTTGTTTGAAGGATATGAGATAGAATATAAGTTAAACATTTGAGAACTTGATTCCCAGAAGAAGTTTCTTGGAAGGCAGCATAATAGAGTACAATGAGATGAAAAATACAAATTCCTGGATTTGAAGAGTGGCCGCAACTGTTGGGATGAAGGGTCAGTCACATTATTCCTCAGGGTCTCATCTGTAAAAGTAAACCAGTGAATAGGAACATTAGTGCTAAACTTGGAATCAGGAAGAACAGTTCAAATCCTACTTCAGACATTTGTTAAGTGTGATCCTGGTTAAGTCCCTTAGTGTCTCTTAGCCTCAATGTCCTCACTGGAAAAATGTAGAAAATAATATTATTATCAAAGCACCTACATCATGAAGTTATTGTGAGGACCAAATAAGATAATATATGTAATTCATTTTGAAAACCTTAAGATGTCATACAAATGATAGTTCTGAGATCCCTTCTAAATTCCTACAGAAAGGACACATTAAAATGTCATCTACATCCAGAGAGAGAACTATGGAGACTGACTGTGAATGGGAACATAGTATTATCACCTTTTCCCCATTTTTCTTTCTCATGATTTTTATTCCTTTTGATCTGATTTTTCTTGCATAACATGACAAATATGGTAATATGTTTAAAATATTGTCCATGTATAACCTACATCAGGTTGCTTGTAGTCTTGGGGAGTAGGGAATTAAGGAAGGGAGGGCGAGAAAAAAATTTGGAATGCAAAATCTTGAAAAACTGAATGTTGAAAATTATCTCTATAAGTATTTGGAAAAATAAAATGTAATTGAGAAAGATAAAAAACAAAACACATGTTTTCCTTAAGTTACAGAGATCAGTAGCCAATGAGCAGTCAGAAAATGACCATAAATAAGGTAAGAGATCCAGTTCTAGTTTTATCAAATGAATCTTCTGGTTCTTGGAAAACAGAAAGAAAAATAAGATAGTGGAAGAGACCAAAGGGATATTTTAGCCAAATAAACTAAAGTAAGTTTGGCTTAGCATTTCAAGAGAATCTCTAATAAATCACTTCATTCCACAGAATGGCATGTCCTTTAACAGTAAAGAAGCTGAGTTGATCATTGTAAAGCAATTATATTATGTTTTACAAACTTAAAGACCCCTCTTCCCTATACCAGATCTTTAAGGCAGTTATTATAATCATCATCCTCATTTTAGAGTTAAAAAAAAAATGAAACCTAAAGGATAAATTCTAATGGAGGAAACAGCACACAAAAAGAAACAGGAAAGAGTGGGGGGGACTGAGAGCAGATAATTGCCATGGAAGCATCTTGGTCCATAGAGTTGTTAACTGTTAGGGCAACAGATACAACATGGAGTGATCTGAGTATCCAGTTCCTGCCCTCTGTAAAGAAAATTGGGAGAAATTTGGGACCCCATCCTGTAGCCCTATAATCAGAGGGAAGAGGAGACTGAGGAGCAATTAAGGCTTGAGTTTGCAGATAATTGTGAGTTTAAAGGTGCTGAGCTTATCCTGGAAGGGGTCATCATGTTGCCTGGAATTAAAACCAGCCAGACCAGTAGATGCAAGATGGAGATCCCAGAAACAGGATTCATGACCCCATCTCAATTCCAAGTCCAGCACTCATTCTTCTATACCATGCTTCTGATATGCAAGGCTAATCCCCAGGGATATACCAGGTTCTTTTGCCTTTCCTGCTTCCAAAGTGATCTTCCAAGTCTGACCATGTAATCTCCAACATAATCACACATCCAATAAACTTCAGTGGTTCCCTTTATCTCTAAAATCAAATGTAAAACAGTCTCTGGCTTTTAAAACCTTTTACAGCCTGGATTTTTCCTACATTTCCAAGCTTCTAACATTTTATTCTCCTCCATATGTTCTACCACCTGACCTTTTTGCTGATCTTCACAAACAGGACTCTTTAAATTTTACCCAGTATCTTTTTCTTGTCTGCCCCTCATTCTTGGGATTATTCCCTTCCTCCTCTCCATCTCCTAGCTTCCCTGGCCTCCTTTAAGACTCAGTTTAACCCAGACTGTGGGAATTGAGTATAGATCCCAACATAGCATTTTCACTTCTTTTGTTGTTATTTGTTTGCATTTTATTTTCTTTCTCATTTTTTTTCTTTCTTGATCTGATTCTTTGTTATGCCATAGTCTCCTTAAAGTCGTCCAACCTCAGTTATTCTGCCCCAAAACCCCAGGCTATGATCATTCCCACTTAATGTTTGATGGGATTTATCCATTTTAGACATCATTAGAATATCAGGAGTCTCTCCAGTACCTCCCTCCATCATGTCACCCTAGGTGCCTCCCTCAATTAGGTCATCCCCATTCAGGTACCTCCCCCATTATGTCATTGTTCTTGTTACCCTATAAGAGTCTTGCATTTTGACATTCAGGGGCTGGATACTTTGAGACGAGGAGTCTGATCCAGTCAATTGATTTATCAATTGATTTACTCTCCAATAATTTAATAATCAAATTGTTCTCTAATCTCTATCCTGCCTCAGTTTCTCTGGCATTACATTTCTTGTGCAGCAAGCTAATTGTATAAATATGTATCCATATCTTGGATTTAATTTTTCTAGCATCTTTAACATATATGGGATTACTTACCATGTAGAAGAGGAAGTGGGGGGAAGGGTGGAAAATTGGAACACAAGGTTTTGTAAGTCTCAATGGTGAAAAATTATTCTTGCATATGTTTTAAAAATAAAGTTCAAAGGAAAAAAAAGACTCAATTTAAATCCTATCTTCTGTAAGAGACCTTTCTTTCCCAGGTTCCCCTTCACTTTTTGTATTCGGAATGAGATTACCTTCTACCTAGGTTTTATGTTATCTCTCCCATTGGGATGTAAGCTTGTGGAGGGCAGGAACTGGATTTGTCTTTCTTTGTATTCCTAACACTCAGCACTGTGGCTGAAGTAAGTATATATATAAATTATATAATTAAATTAATTATCTTAATTGATTTAATATAATTAGATAATTTACTCACAGATAAAGCTCAGTACCAGGACAAGAAAAAGATGAACCATATTATGAACCATTTTTCAGACTTTATTTTTTTAATTCTAATTTTAAATTAAATAAAAAAATTTAAATATTTGGAACACATCTATGAATATTTTGCATGATACATTTATAATAGGCTAATTTTGGTCAAAAGTATGAAAATGAACAGTTAAGACAGCTCAGGGAATAGAATACAGAGCCTGGAATCAGAAAAACCTGGGTTCAAATGTGACCTCAGGCACTCACTAGCTATGTGAGCCTGGGCAAGCCTGTTTTCCTCTGTTTCCTTATGTTTAAAAAAAAAAAATAAAATGAATGGGAGAAAGAAATGGCAAATCACTCTGGTATCTTTGTCATAGAACCAAATGGAGTCACAAAACAGACATGACTGAAATTAGTGGACGACACTCAAAGGTTGCATCTGTAGGCTGTGGCTCCTGGGGCTATTGCCCCAGTTCCTGTTTCTCTTCTTCATGATTGACTTGGCAAGGATTTTCTCTCTAGGTAATGTCCTGCTGTTATAGGTTGGTTTTAAAAATGTCATTTCAAACCTTCACTGGCCTCAGGAGGAATTGGAACAGGCTCTATTCTCTTGTCCTGGATCCCATCTCTCCAGTCTCAGTGGTCAATATTAACAGCCTCAGAAGAATGTGTAATTCTGACCCAACCCGTGAATGACACCTGATCTAACAAGGAGTCCTGCAGGGGATGCAAATGAAGTTGAAGTCAGAACTCTGTTTTGATCAGCACAGAAATTCAAGAAGCAAAACTTCCCTTGAGCCAGTTGGAATTCATGGTCTCTGCTAAGGGTCACATCAGGCCTAATGGCCTTTGGAGACTAACAACAGCTGCTCTCCTTAAAACGAGGACTGCTTGTCATGATCAATCAGTAGAAAATTGAATTGACCTTTCCTAATATTGCCAAAGATTTCACCAGGTTATTAGGTTTTTGTTTGGGGGAGGGAAGGGTTTGCTTATTTATTTTTATGAAATGGGCTCATAAAATTTGCACAATTATTGTTACTTGCAACATTTAAGAATTAAAACTGAAAATAATACAGCAACTAGAAACAGGCTGGTCTCAGTTATCTGAGAGACATTTGCCTCAAAATATCCTCCCCAGCAGCTTGCCACACAGGAGTGAAAGCAGTTGTCAGAACATTCTTCTTTTGGATTAAGACAGTGAGTTTCCAGGAAGCCCCTATTAAAATTATACACAGAGACCTATAAGGAGAGAGACACAGAGACAGAGAGAGACACAGAAAAAGAAACAGAGAGACACAGAGACAGAGACAGAGAAAGACAGAGACAGAAAGAGACAGAGACAGAGAATTAGAGAGACAGAAAGAGAGACAGAGACAGGCAAACAGAGAAGCAGAGACAGAGACAGAGAGACAGAGCGAGAGAGAGCCAGAGAGAAGGGGAGAGGAAGAAGGGAAAGAGAGAGTTAGTTTTTGGGTAATGCAAAAAGCACAATGATCCTAATCAGAATTATAGAGTTGAGTAATCTCAGTGGTCAAATAGTCCACCCTATACATGAAGCAGACCATGATAATGAATTAGTTTCTTGAATTACTTGGAGATGCCATTCAAATCTCAATCTGCCTCTACCTCCTACCTTTCCACTCATTGCCATCTTAGTCAACCTTTCCTCATTGTAATTTCTCTCCTGGGACCACCATTTTAGCCATGAGCTTAGCCATGTTTCACTTTACTGTCACGTGGATACCTTTCATATTCCATCTTCTTACCTATGTCATCATTACCTATTTCCCCTTATATGTAAAGCACCATCCCAAGCTCAGCAATAAAAATGTAGGAAAACTGATGTCTCCATTGTCCCTGGAGGTCAGAAGGAGAGAAGTCTCTAGAAACCTGTGCTTTTGCAGCTTTTTTTCAGCTTTTAGACTAGCCTGCTTCTTCCTTCTTCAAGCTTTTTGAGGGTAGAAACTGTCCTGCTTATATGTGCATCCCTCATACTTAGCATACTAAGTGCCTAACATATAGAAAACATTTCATAAATAATTGATCTGTTAGTGGAGTTGGAAGGTATAGGGCACTGATTAGGAGCTCAGAAGGCAGGTGGTCACTTAGAGCACAAAACCAAAGTAAACTGAAGCATTTCTAACAGCATTAAAGTGTCAAGTACCACCCCAACTTCAAAGACAGAAGTCTAGAAGCACCTGTGGCTCCCTTGATCCTGGAGGTCAGAAGGAAAAACGTCTCCAAGGAAAGAACTTTGAGCTTCTGCAATGGTCTCTAGGCCAGCCTACTCCATCCTTCTCCAGGCTTCCCACTCCATAAGTCATTTTCCAAGGTGATTGAAAGTTATAAAGGACAGAAGCCAGGAGCCCTATCCTAGACAATAGTCTTTTTAAAACTTGGAAGTTGCTGAAAATTTTTGAGAAATCCTGAAGGGATGGTGGTTGTGGGGATACTCCTGGGGATTTAAACTTGAGTGGGCATTTCAGGGTGCTTGCTTTTGGCTAGATGTCCCCACCCAGAACTCTCCTGCAGTGGGGTTGAAGAAAGAACTTGCTCTGTCATCAGCGTGTGCTCTTGTGCTTTAAGGTACTCCATCAGGCTAAAAAAGGGATGATTACACAGGGAAACTGGGCACCCGCTGAGTAGGGGAAGTGACAGGATTATTTTGAACTATTTTTGGTAATCTACCTACCTCCAACCTTCCTACTGAACAATTTCATTTGCCAACTGGTCTCCAAACTGTTCTTTTGAAGTAGGGGAAGATTGATCAGACCTTAGAAATAATTCATCCTTTCCATGATGACTAGGCCCTTTGCCCTGTAAAAGTCCTCATCTTCTTCAGAGGCATAATGAACACAAATTAAGCAGGAAGCAATTCCAGCTGAGCAGCTGGGAAAAGTTTCCTATGGTGAGAGCTCTCAGAAATCTACAATAAATAGCTTGGACAGGGCCAAACAATAGCAATTCTCTTAGATATTGGGGAAAGTGGGGGAAATGAGCTAAAGGGATCTTACCTCTAACTCTTTAGCTCTAATTATACCTCCTATTAGCATTCAATTCTATAATGTTTCACCATATCTAGGAAGAAAGGAACAGCCCTATAAACAAATATCCATGTTAGCATATACAACTGAAGTCCTGTTCCCCTAAAAGGCCTTCCACTGCAATGTATGTGAGCATTCAGAAACCCATAATCCATTCTCCTAAAGATACACTTGGGGACCCTCTGAATTCTATGAATTCAGAGACCATATCATATGCTTCTTCTCTAACAGTATCTAGCAAATCATCTCACAAAATTAGGAGCTCAATCAATGTTTATTGATTTATTGATACACTCTAATCTAGAAACACTTTTAAAGTCTGTTCTAGTTCCAGGGATGACAATATTCTGATCACTGAGTAAGAAGCCTACTTATATACAGACTACTTCTAAATTAATATAGTCCTAGAACAGACCTAGATCCCTTTAAATAAGAGTCAGGATTGGCCCAGCCTCTAGGCAAATAGGACTAAGGAATCAAAATGTCATAAATGTCTAAGGAAATATACTTCAAGCTAGAGAAGAGTAAGGAAAATTTTCAAGAAAGTTTTGAGTGACCATACTGGTTTTGGATATGTTTTAAAAGAACTTCACAGAGTGCCTGGAATATAGTAGGTGCTATGGAAATCTTATTCCCTTTCTCCTTCTCTCCCCTAATGATCAGTAGTAGCATTTGTAATGTATCGCATCCTCATTAACCCTGATAATTATATTCATTTAGTTTGAGACTTAGTATAGTAGAAGTCCACTTTCAACCTTATCCCAAAGGGGCTTAGTTGTTAAGATCAGGAGAAACTTTAAATGTGTGGACTCAACTACATTATTCTACAACATAGATAATAAGGATCATAAAGCCCAGAATATGCTGAGGTTGGTAAGGAAAGCTAAATATTGAACAGAAGTTTAGTTTGTTTCTTTTAAGCCTTTATTTGATGAGGCATGATGATACAGAGGAAGAGGGAGTAAAGACACTTTTTTCCCACAAAGAGAATCTGATCTGAACTTGCAAGAATCAGACCCTGTCCTAAGGGAGCCTCACTGCAAAGATAGCCAATTAGGTAACTAGATGACACTAGGTAAAACTGAATCTATATTGCTCTGTAAGAAATGACCAGCAGGATGAATACAGAGAGGTTTGTAGAGACTTGCATGAACTAATGCTGAGTGAAATGAGCAGAACCAGAAGATCACTATACACTTCAACAACAATATTGTATGAGGATGTATTCTGATGGAAGTGGAAATCTTCAACATAAAGAAGATCCAACTCACTTCCAGTTGATCAATGATGGACAGAAACAACTACACCCAGAGAAGGAACACTGGGGAGTGAATGTAAACTGTTAGCACTACTGTCTTTCTACCCAGGCTACTTACACCTTCGGAATCCAATTCTTAATGTGCAACAAGAAAATTGGATTTACACACATATATTGTACCTAGGTTATACTGTAACACATGTAAAATGTATGGGATTGCCTGTCATCTAGGGGAGGGAGTAGAGGGAGGGAGGGGAAAATTTGGAAAAATTAATACAAGGGATAATGTTGTAAAAAAAATTACTCACGTATATGTATTGTCAAAAAAAATTTTATAATTATAAAATTAATTAAAAAAACACTGAATCTAAATCTGCCCATAGACATTTAATAGCTGTGTAACCTCTGGCAAGTCATTTAACCTCCATATGCCTCAATTTCCTCATCTTTAAAATGGACATAATAATAACACCTATCTCACAAGGTTGTTGTGAGAATTACATGAGATAATAATTGTAAAGCTCTTGACAAAGTGTCCAGCACATAATAAGCAATAAATCAGTGTTAACCATCCTCATAATCATTATTCTCAGACTCTTCTCCATAACCACCAATACTACTATCCCTGGATTCTCTGGCAAATTATCCTTCCACCCCAGAGACCTGGGGAAAATATCTTAAATCAACTTTAAATGTGGCTTATATCTAGTACATCCCAAGAAATAATTTATAGATTCTCTCTGAAAAAATTCATCCTAGTGCAAAGGAATAGATATTAGGTATAGACAGGTACTGATTTCTTCCACCTAAAACACAAAACATTTATATGACATGCTTTCAAATATTTAAAACCTGAAACAGAAATCCATTACTTTGATTATATGTGCCAAGCACTGTGTTAAGAAAGAAGGATAGAAAAAGAGGCATGTCCCTGCCCTCAAGAAATTTACAATTTAAAGGAGAAATAATCTGCAAATATATGCAAAGCAAGCTATATGCAGGAAATAGGAAATAATTAACAGAAGAAAGACACTAGAAGTAAGATCCTCAGATAAAAATAAGAATAGTTATTGATATGTTGTCTTCAGCTTTGCAAGATGTTTTATTTGTATTATCATATTTAATCTTTACAATAACCCCTTAAAATAGTTATTATTTTCCTACATTTTATAGATATGAAAACTGAAGCTCAGAGATATAAGAGCTTTGCCCACATCCACCAGTTAGTCAGAGCTCAAAGTAGGATTTGAACATACTTTCCCAACTTCAGTTTTAATTTCCTGTCTTCTCTGCCATTCTGGGCATTGAGAGAATTAGCAAATGTTCTAGCTAAGTCATTTGCAACAATTTCTGAAAGGTTATGGAGAATAGGATAAATGATATAGCTTTACTGTGCTCTACTGTGAAAAGGGCAAATGTCCCAATTTTCAAAAAATGGAAGAGAAAAGAATTTGCAAATTATAGACCAGTGCTATTTACTTTGCTAGGGAACACTCTAGGACATATTATTAAAGTGAGTAGTATAGTGAATGCCTAGAAAAAGAAGCCATGATCACAAAGAGCCAGCATGATGTCAACAAAGATAGGTCACGCCAAACTAAATTAATCCCCTTCTTTTATTTAACAGGGTTACTAGACTGAAAGATCAGAAGAATGTTGTAGATATAGTTTGCCTAGATTTTAGGAAAACATTCACCAAAGTTTCTCATGCTTTTCTAGTAGAAAAAATAGAGAAGTGTGAGCTAGTACTATTAGAAGGAGGGAGAGTTAATTGAATAGCCAGACCCAAAAAGTAATCATAGATGGTTCAATCTCAACTAATAAACAAGTCTCCAGAGGAATGCCTCCTAGGGATCTATGATGTTTAACACTTTTACCAATGACTTGGTTAAATGTAAAATAGACAAAGAACACAGATCTAGAAAGGATGTAGCTAAGATAGTAAAAATAACAGGGTCAAAATTAAATAAGATTTTGAAGAGCTAAAACATTTGACCAATGTTGTAGGCAATGACGTAGTACCACAGATTGAACTCTAAGCCTGGAGTCAGGAAAACCAGAGACATTTACTAACTGTAGGATCTTGGGTAACCATTAACTTCTGTTTTCCTCAGTGTCTTCAACTTTAAAATGGGGATGATAATAATAACATCTACTTCCCAGGGTTATTGCAATATGAGACAATATTTGAAATTTGCAATTTTGCCTTGAAAACATTATTCTAAAAATGTTAGCTGTTATTATGGCTCCAATCACCACCCCTGCCTCCAACCTACAGTTATACATATATTAAGGAATGGAAAATATTCTAGAGATATTCTACACGTATATGCCAGAGATTTCATCCAGCATTATCTTACTCATATTTATAAGATCCCTAAGGATGAAGCTTAAAGTAAATGTAGTGCTATCCCTCCCTATTTATAAAACCTGGAGAAATTAATCATGGGAATAATCTAACAAATTTTATAACAGCACCTTTTTCAAGTGTTGTTGTGAAGATCAAATGTGATATATGTAAAGTACTATGCCTAGCACAGAGTAGGAACTTAATAAGTGTTTATTCCTTTCCTCCAATACAATAAAATTTAACAAGAATAGATGCGGTCTTACACTCGGGTTAAAAGAAACCAGCTTCTTAAATGCAAATTAGAAGAGGCAAGCTATATAGAAATTTATCTGAAAAAAGAACTGAGGATTTTATTGCCTTACAAACTCTATATAAATGAACCTTATGATATGACAGTCATAATATATTTTTTTTATTATCCAGAAATTTTTTTCACTCTCTGTCCTTTCTTCTAGCCAGAGAGAAAGAGAAAGACAGAAAAAAAAAAAAAAAAAAAGGAGAGCGAAAGAGAGAGAGAGAAAACAGAGAGAGAGAAACAGAGAAAGGGACAGAAACAGAGACAGAGACAGAACAAAAACCTTGCAATAAATAAGCAAAAGCATAGTCTCTATATTATCCATGTCCAAATATGTGTCTCGTTTTCTTGGAAGTGAGTGGGATTCTTCATTATTTGTTCTCTGGAATCATGACTGATTCTTGTATTGATCAGAATTTTCAAGTCTTAATTCTCAGATAATGAAATTGAAACTATATCCACTCATATGAAAGAGTGTTCCAAATCACTATTGATCAGAGAAATGCAAATTAAGACAACTCTGAGATACCACTACACACCTATCAGATTGGCTAAGATGACAGGAACAAATAATGATGAATGTTGGAGGGGATGTGGGAAAACTGGGACACTGATGCATTGTTGGTGGAGTTGTGAAAGAATCCGGCCATTTTGGAGAGCAATCTGGAACTATGCCCAAAAAGTTATCAAATTGTGTATACCCATTGATCCAGCAGTGCTGCTATTGGGTTTATATCCCAAAGAAATACTAAAGAGGGGCAAGGGACCTGTATGTGCCAAAATGTTTGTAGCAGCTTTTTTCATAGTGGCTAGAAACTGGAAGATGAATGGATGTCCATCAATTGGAGAATGGTTGGGTAAATTATGGTATATGAAGACTATGGAATATTATTGCTTGGTAAGAAATGACCAGCAGGATGAATTCAGAGAGGTTTGGAGAGACTTGCATGAACTGTTGCTGAGTGAAATGAGCAGTATCAGAAGATCACTATACATTTCAACAACAATACTGTATGAAGATGTATTCTGATGGAAGTGGATATCTTCAACATAAAAAAGATCCAACTCATTTCCAGCTGATCAATGATGGACAGAAACAACTACACCCAGAGAAGGAACACTGGGAAGTGAATGTAAAATATTAGCACTACTATCTATCTACCCAGGTTACTTATACCTTCAGAATCCAATACTTAACGTGCAACAAGAAAATTGGATTTACACACATATATTATATCTAGGTTATACTGTAACACATGTAAAATGTACGAGATTGCCTGTCATCTAGGGGAGGGAGTAAAGGGAGGGAGGGAGGGGAAAATCTGGAAAAATGAATACAAGGGATAATGTTATAAAAAAATTACTCATGCATATATACTGTCCAAAAAATGTATAATTATTAAATTAATAAAATAAAAAAGAAAGAAAATTACCTTTACAGATAATCACAAAAAATAAAATTCTATTTAAAAATTAAAAAAAAAAAGAATTTTCAAGTCTTTCAAAATAGCCTATTTTTACAAAATGGTATTATAATATAAATTTTTCTTTTAGTTATTTTCACTTCACTTTGTATCAATACATATAGATCCTTAAAGTTTGTATGAAATTATCCCCTTCTTTATTTCTTATAGCATAATAGTATTCCATTATATTCCCATACCATAATTTTTCAGTCATTCCCTAAGTGATAGTCAATCCTTTAGTTTTCAGTACTTTACTACCACAAAAAAAAATTCCTTTAGCTACTTTGGTACATATAAGATCCTTATCCTCTTCCTTTGACCTCCTTTGAGTATAAAATTAGTAATGATATTTCTGGGTCAAAGGTATGCACATTTTAGTAATTTTTAGGGCAAAGCTCCAAATTGCTCTCCAAAATGATTGTACCAATCCACATTTCTCAGACTATCTTGAGATGGTGTCCAAGATTAGGGAGGTAATGGTAGTACTGTACTCTGCTTTCAGATAGGGATCTGGAGGACAGTATCCAATTTGCCTGGCATATTTTAGAAAGGACACTGAGAGGCTAAAATTATCCAGAAGAGGACAACCAAGAAAGTAAAGAGCTTAACGATCATACCAAAAGAGGGTCTGCATTTATTATAGTTGACTTCAGGTATTTAAAGATTGTCTGTCAATGGAAGAAAGAGATCTCAGAAGACAGATAGAAGCAATGGGTAAAATTATAAAGTTAAACTCAATTTAAGGCAAAGTAGGTAATGGAGTGTACAGAATGCCAGTCCTAAAGTCAGAAAGACTCATTTTCCTGAGTTCAAATCTCAGATGATTGCTATTTGTATAATTAGAGGCAAGTTATTTAACCCTTATGGGCTTATCTTCCTCATCTATAAAATAAGATGGAGAAGGAAATGGCAAACCACTCTAGTATCTTTACCAACAAAATCCCAAATATGGTCATGAAAAGTTAGAAACAATTGAAAATGAGGAAGTAGCTAGATAGTTCAGTAGAGTCAGGAAGACCTGAGTTCAACCTGTGTGACTCTAGTTAAGTCAGATAAGCCTTGTTTGCCTTAAACTGCCAGAGAAGGACATAGCAAGCAACCCCAATATCTTTTCCAAGAAAATCCCATGAACGAAAAGGTCATGAGGAATCAGACATGACTGGGTTGATTGAACAATAACAGAAAACCTTCCAAACAGTTATAGATATTCCAAGAAAAGATGGACAGCATCAGAATTAATGGGTTCTCCTTTAGAATCATGGAAACCTTCATGCAAAGGCTGTTACTCCACTCATTCCAGATTCCAATTCACATACTAATTGGGTGAGATGATTTCTGAGGTTACTTTCAGCTCTGAGATTCCATGATTTTGTTACTTTGATGATGTAATTCTACTAAAGCTACTATATGCCCATCACTTTATTAAGTTTCTATTCAAGAATGATTTCTAATAAAGTTGTATCAACAGCCATACTAGCCATTTAGAAATGAACTAGGACCATTTTGGGGCCCTATGATCTAGGCCCCCTGCCCATGAACTACAAGAAAACACTTCTGACAATAAACAGGCCAAGATACTGGCCAACAAGTTCTAGCCAACTTTACTCTCTGACCCAAATGAAACTTTCTCAAGTTTCAGAATCCCCGGCAATTTATCATAAGTAAGCATTTTCAGGTAAGATTAAAAAACTAATTCCTTTAATTTGAGAAGTTGAATTATATCTGATAGAAATAACCAGATTATCCTGCAATATCTCAGGATTAAAAAACAAACAAAACACATAGATAATCAGGGTCATCAAATCACCCACTCACAAGGAATTCTCCATCATTAAGTGGTCATCAATCTTATAAACCAATCTATTTTGACCAAGTTGATCAAAATTCCCAATTCTACTTTAGCGATTCCCTAGGCATTATTTTGAATTTTTCAGACTCTAAAAGATTTACTTCTGCCTTAGTGACTTGTAACATCTGACCTTATGACTTCTTGATTTGCTGTTTGATCTAAGACCCTCCGTCCAACATGTATCATCTAATGTTGTGACCCAACACTGGAATGTTCTCAAATGACCACCACAAAGGGATAGGGTGCATAGTTCCCACAGGCTGATCCAGAAAAAAGGTAAACTCTAAAAATGTTTTAGAGAATCCCATCTTTATTTCTTTGCAGAGAGTAAATAACTTGATTCAAGTTTTGTTTAAAGTTCTAGTAAGTAATGATGACAAGGAACAAAGATTGGAATTTTGACCTCATGGTGTTCTGTTGAATGTTCTTTCCCACAAACTCAGCTGCCATCAGAAGTAGGAGGATAGTTTTGCCAACACAATCAGAAATAATGGATTAACTGAATCTCAAATTATGTGTATGGGGATAGAGGAAGAAATGTGCATTTGTGACTTCTGAGTCCATTTAAGACAAGACCACCAATTAATATACTGACTCAGAACCAAAGATTTTGCCATATTTTGAATGCATTGGGGCACAGTCTCATCAGACACTAGAAAATACTCATCAGACACTAGAAAATACTGGAAAGTGACTAGATACCAGTAGCCATATGTCCTGACATGCTTTAAAATTTCTCAAGAATGCCCCATAGATGAGGTTATATACATCACAGTAAAAATCCATGACCTTCATCATATCAAGTGACTTTCAATCAAAGGGACAAGCAAGATCATTTTTTAAAAAAATAAACATAATTAAACTTTAATGCAGCCATAAAAAGGAATAAACAGTGTAAGTTCAAGGAAGACATGAAGAATTTTCTTCTTTTTTTTTCTTTAATAGTTTATTTTTCTAATCACATGTAAAGATAATTTTCAACATTCATGTTTCTAAGATTTTGAATTCCAAATTGTTTTCTTCCTCCTTTTTTATCCTCACTTACCAAGACAGCAAGCAATTTGATACCGATTATACTTGTATAACCATTTTAAACATATTTCCATGTAAGTCATGTTGTGAAAGAAAAATCAAAATAAAAGGGAAAAAACATGAGAAAGAAAAAAATAAACAAAGAAAAAGGTGAAAATAGTAGGCTTCTATCCACATTAAGTCTCCATAACTTTTTCTCTGGATGCAGATGGAATTTTCCATCCCAACTCTATTAGAATTGTCTTAGGTCACTGTATTGCTGAGAAGAGTTTAAGTTTGTCATAGTTGATCATCACACAATCTTGTTTTTATTATGTACAATATTCTCCTGGTTCTATTCACTTCATTCAGCATCAGTTCATGTAAGCTTTCCTAGGCTTTTCTGAAATCAGCCCGAGCATCATATCTAATAGAACAATAATATTCCATTACATTCAAATACCATAATGAATATAGTCATTCCCAGTTGATGGACATGCATTCAAATTCAAATTCCTTGTCACCACAAAAAATATTGCTACAAACATTTTTGCACACTTTGTTCCTTTTCTTTCTTTTATTATTTCTTTGGAATACAGATGCAGTAATAACACTGCTGAATCAAAGAGTATGCATAGTTTTATAGTCTTTTTGCCATAATTCCAAATTGCTCTCCAGAATCACTAGATCAGTTCAGGCCTTCACAAATAATTCATTAGTGTGCCAGTTTTCCTACCAAACATTTATCATTATCTTTTCCTGTCATCTTAGTCAATCTGATAGTTGTTAGATGGTACCTCAGAGTTGTCTTACTTTGCATTTCTTTAATCAATAGTGATTTGGAGCATTTTTTCATATGACTATAGACAAACCCCAAAATATCTTTTATTTCCTTAAGTTAATGTATTGTAATTTAATTTCTTTATCTGAAAATTATCTATTTATATCCTTTAACCATTTATCAATTAGGGAATGACTTGTATTCTTATAAATTTGGCTCAATTCTCTATATTTTAGAAATAAGGTCTTTATTAGAAACACTTACTGTAAAGATTATTTCTCAGATTTCTGCTTCCCTTCTAATCTTGGCTGCATTGGTTTTGTTTGTGCAAAAACTTGCTAATCTAATGTAATCAAAATTATCTATTTTGTATTTTATAATGTTCTCTAGTTGTTATTTAGACATAAATTTAGACCATAGGTCTGACAGGTAAACTATTTGTAGAATCCCAATTTGCTTATAATATCCCCTTAATGTGTAAATCATGAACCCATTTAGGCTTTATTTTGGTATAGGGTGTGAGATGTTGGTCTCTACCCAGTTTCTGTCATTTTATTTGTCAGTATTCCCCATCAATTTCTGTCAAATAGTAAGTTCTTGTTCTACAAGTGGAGTCTTTGACTTTATCAAATACTAGATTGTTAGAGCCATTATTTTATCTTGTGTACTTAACCTATTCCACTGATCTTCCATCCTATTGCTTAGCCAGTACCAAATGGTTTCTAAGACTGCCAAAAATAAAATATGGTTTTAGGTCTAAGACAGCTAGCCCATTGTTCTTTGCTTACCCCCCCCCCACTCCCATTAATTTTCTTTGATATTCTTGACCTTTTGTTCTTCTAGATGACTTTTTTTTTTAGTTCTATAAAATAACATTTTGCCAGTTAGATTAGTACTGATTAAGTAGATTAATTTAAGTAAAATTGTACCATATTAGCTCAGCCTACCCACCAGAAATTTATATTTTTCCAATTGTTTAGATCTGACTTTATTTGTGAGACAAGTGTTTTGCAATTGTGTTCATAAAATTCCTGGATTTGTCTTGGCAAGTAGATTCACAAATATTTTATATTGTCTACAGTTATTTTAAATGAAATTTCTCTATCTCTTGCTGCCAGACTTTGTTGGTAATTCGTAGAAATACTGATGATTTGGGGGGGAGGTTATTTTATATCATTCAACTTTTACTAAATTGTTAATTGTTTGAAGTAATTTTTTAGTTGTTTCTCTAGGATTCTCTAAATATACTGTTATGCCAGAGAAACTGAGCAAGATAGAGATTTAGAGAGTACTTAATAATTTGTTAAATGGGACATTTACTGGGACCAAATGGATCCACGTTTGAGATTATCATCTCCAAGCATCCAGGAGTGAATGTCAGATACAAGATTCTTTTATAGGATTACAAGAATGATGACATAATGGGGGAGGTACCTGGATGGGGATGACCTAATGGGGGGAGGAATCTAGGATGAGGATGTCATAATGGAGGCAGGCACCTAGGATGACATACTGGTGAGGCTCCTGATATTCTAATGATGTCTAAAATGGATAAAGACCTTTATCTCATTAAACATTAAGAGGAAATTACTATAGTCTTAGGTCTAAAATATAAGACCTTTATCCTAACATTAAGAGGGAATGATTCTAACCTGAGGCAGAGCAACTGAATAAGACAATTAGGGAAACTGGGTCAGGACATTAAAAGGGAGCACAACAATACCATTATATCATCTGCAAAAAGTGATAGTTTTGTTTCCTCATTATCTACTCTAATTCCTTCAATTTATTTTTCTTCTCTTAAGCAAGGTCATTTTTGATATAATCATCATTCACTCCTTTCTTATCCCCAGGATAGAACACTGCCAAGTTGGAACGAGGGGGAAAGTTAAACAAATCTAAGGAATCACTCTAGGGCACATTGGGGAACAGAAGAACTTTTTAAAAATCTACTCAGTGCCTCATTATTTTTGTGTATTTGGATCCATCAGAAGATTTCAGTAGAGGATAATAATAGGACCATGGTATGGTGGATAGAGCACTGGACCTAAAGACAAGAATTCTCGTCAACCTGAATTCAAATGTGGCCTCAGACACTTACCAGCTGTGGGACCCTGGGCAAATCACTTAACCATGCTTGTCTCAGTTTCCTCACTTATAAAACGAGTTGAAGAAAAAAAAAAAAAATGATAAACCACTCCAATGTTTTGCCAAGCAAATTCCAAGTAGGGGTCACAAAGAGTGACTGAATAACAACAAAAACATTCATGAAAAGGAGGAATTTCTCTTTGGTACCCTTCAGAATGATTTTTCAGTGCCCTTCTCCCGCTCCTGAGGATTCTCCTCTTCCCCACCGCCTTCACTTCTCCCAGATCCCCAACCAAGGATCCATTCTAGAATAACCTTGCTCTCCGCTAACTGTTAGCTAATCTTCCCCCAAGCATTTGCAATTAGTGGATTAAGCTACTCTTCCTCCCAAAGATATTTACATTTTAATAGGGAACTCTTTAAAGAAATTCAAAGGAATGAATCTGTAATGTAGAATTTTTTAGAAAGGGAAATAACTCTGACTGGGGTTTGGCCATTCTTTACACAGATCTTAGCTCCAGGGCTTGATAGAGACCAGTCTAGTAGCTAGATTGAGAAAATTTGGACTCATTTTTGCTTTTTGCCAAACTCCATTTTTGTTTATTTGTTTGAAATTAGTTCCATGTTTAAGCTTTCTACGATTAAAAACTTAGGAGCCTGGAGCACTGCACTGAATTTGGCAGCTATGAGCTCACCAGCAGTGAGGCGGAATGAGATTCTGTATTTAGAGGACACAGGCTCATTTTGTAACCCTGAAAAGAAAAAAAAAAAAAAAAAAAAAAACACAGGTGGTGCCCTGGTAAGGTCACTCTTGCTGGTCTGATAGCAGAGGCCCATTCACTTTGACTTTGAATTTGGTATTTCTTAACTTGGAAACCTTCTCTTTCTTAGACACTGGGGTCTTATGGTCACTCTGAAGTGGAAGATGACTTAAGGGTGACCCTAAGCTCATAGGCTAGCAGGAGTAAAGTCAGTCAATCAGTCAGACATTCTCAACATTATGTGCTAAATACAATACTAAGTAAGAGGGATACAAATCAATTAATTGCATAATAAACATTTATTAAGCATCTACTCTTGCTACTTATTAATTTTGGGGTTTGTTTTGGTTTGGTTTTGTACAGTCATTTTTTAAAATAAATTAAATTTCTTTATGAATCAGAGATAAATCAGAACAAAAAGGAAAAATCATGAAAAAAAAAAAAAAACAAGGGAAAAAAAAAGTGAACATAGCATGTGTTGATTTACATTCAGTCTCCATAGTTCTCTCTCTGGATACAAAAGGCATTTTCTATCTCAAGTTTACTGGGATTGCCTAGGACCACTGAACCACTGAAAAGAACCAAATCTGTCATAGTTGATCATTGCACAGTCTTGCTATTATTGTGTACAATGTATTTCTGATTCTGTTTATTTCACTCATCATCAGTTCATGTAAATCTTTTCAGACCTTTCTATAATCAGCTTGTTCATCATTTTTCATAGAACAAAAATACTCCAGTATTTTTATATACCATAACTTATTCAGCCATTCTCCAATTCATGGACAACCACTCATTTTCTAATTCTTTACCACCACAAAAGAGCTGCAACAAACATTTTTGCCTACTGCCACTATTGCTAAACCTTGAAAGAAAATGAGAATTTTGAAAGGAAATGATAATGAGAGAGAATATGTTCTTGGTATGAGGATTGGAGGCATGAAAGAATTAGGGGGAAAACAGAATGAAGTCTACATTCTAAATGTCAAAAGGAAAAAAAAAAAACATTATTAATACTATGCATTTTAGGCATGCCTACCAGAAACAATGCTCTTTAATTAAGTCGTTTAATATACAAGTATTGCCAGCCTTAAGAAAGATGGAATCTTTATAGACTGTCCCCCAACCTATTTGATGTGACTTTATTCTCCAAGATGATTTGAGGTAACATTTATAAGAATCTTACACCAAGAAATGTGATATATTTTTTTATTATAACTTTTTATTGACAGAACATATGCCTGGGTAAATTTGTACAACATTGTCCCTTGCATTCACTTCTGTTCTGACTTTTCCCTTCCCTCCCTCCACCCCCTCCCCTAGATGGCAGGCAGTCTTATACATGTTAAATATGTTATAATATATCCTAGATACAATATATGTGTGCAGAACCATACAGTTCTCTTGTTGCATAGGGAGAATTGGATTCAGAAGGTAAAAATAACCTGAGAAGAAAAACAAAAATGCAAACAGTTTACAATCATTTCCCAGTGTTCCTTCTCTGGGTGTAGCTGCTTCTGTCCATCATTGATCCATTGGAACTGAATTAGATCTTCTCTTTGTTGAAAATATCCACTTCCATCAGAATATATCCTGGTACAGTATCTTTGTTGCTATGTATAGTGATCTCCTGGTTCTGCTCATTTCACTTAGCATTAGTTCATGTAAGTCTCTCCAAGCGTCTCTGTATTCCTCCTGCTGGTCGAAATGTGATACATTTAAGTATGGGAATTAATCCAAAATACTAATTATTCTATTCCTTTGTGTGACATTTTTCCTCAAGTGGTACCCTAGAAATAAACAAAGTGACTTCAGTCTTGTGATCAATAAGTTCTTTCTGAACAAAGTCTGGGTAATAGTATCAATTGTTTTAAGAGATTGACAAAGAGAAGATTATCTTAAATGAATGAATACCCCAAACATTTTAATAGACTAGGGAAAGTAATGATGTAAACAATGTCAGAAGTATACTTCTAAATTTTGTTTACCACCCTTAAGCTATTTCCCTATCTTCAAGCTGGAATGTTTAGAAAGATTTTGTTTATAGTTGGTTTTTTTTTAGTTGATTGGTCATTTGAACAATAATGCTGGGAGTGCCAGGTCTGATATCAGGAAGATTCCTTTTTTGAGTTCAGATCTGGCTCAGACCCTTACTATGTGACTTTGAACAATTCACTTTGTCTCAGTTTCCTCATCTGCAAAATGACTTGGAGAAAGAAACAGTAAATCATTCCAATAGCTTTACCAAGAAAACCCCGAATGAGGTTACAAACAGTTGGATATGACTGAAAAAAGACAGACTGAATAACAACAATAACAATAACTAACATTTATATAGCATTTACTATGTGCCAGTCACTAGGCTAAGCACTGTACAATTAATATTTCATTAGATCCTCCCAATAATCCTGGGAGGTTGGTCAATTATTGCCCCTATTTTATAGATGAGAAAACTGAGGCAGTTATTAAGTGACTTGGTTAGGGTCATAAAACTAGTAAATTATGAGGTTGAATTTGAATTCAGAGAAATATTTTTTAAAAATATTTATCACTAAAAAAGATCTTGAATGTACTTCCACCTCAAGGTTGTCAAATTGTTTTGGGGGTTTAGGGAAAGCCTGAGTCAGAATAGAGAGTAAGACATAAAATAACCATAATAGACATTTTTGAACATTTAAACAAGGTTCCTGAATCTTCATTTTTACTTGAATTGTATGGGGAGGTGAGGAAAGGGGAAGGAAAGAGCAATAGAACATAGAGGAGATGCTCATGATAGCAAAATGTTTGTTAGCTTTCTATTTTAACTGATTTTTCTTGTTAACTAGATATTTATTCCATCATACCACCAAAAGGGAGGAGGGTTTGCAGTGCTATCTACCTTTGGAATTCTGGAGCAAATCCTTAGTTAACCTGTTATAGTTTTAGCCATGGGAATGGAATTGGGCTATGTCAGGTAGTATGGAGATAAATGAGCCTCCACTCTATCTTGAAAAAGAGGGAAGGTGGAAAGATGCACAATTTAAGTATTAATAATGATAATTATAAAATGAAGACACACTTATTTGAAAAAAAGAATGAGCAAAGTGATTAATTATATCAGAAAAGTATCAGAGCCATGAAAATGACTATTTCATTTGGCAGTAGAAACTTTTTTTTTTTTCTCAAATGAGAACCTGTGCTCTATTTCTAAGGAAAGAAAGAGAGCAAAGAAGGTGAAATTCACTTCTATTTTAAATATGATTTCCAGAGAAGGGTAAATAGTAATAATGTGGGTTGCCTCTGGTAAGCTGGGTGTGCACTGCCTGGACACTACCCAAAAAAAGCAGGGCTGAGCCACCAGAGCTCTTACAAAGCTGTCAGGTCTGTGCCACATTGGCAGTGTTAAGGGGATGGTGGGAGTATCGCTAAAAGAGAGTGCTAAAGGAAAGTTGGTGATATGTAATCTGAAAATTGTAGGGAATAAAAATAAAAATTAGCATTAGCATTTATATAACTTTAAGATTTACAAAGCACTTCATAAATATTATCTCATTTGATCTCCACAACAATTGAGGAAAGTAGCTGTTATCATTATCCCCATTTTATAGATGTAGAACTCAAGATAGACTGATTCTTATTTTTTTTTATTTATTTTTTTCACAATTTAAAAAAAATTAATTAATTCATTTATATTTTAACATTATAGCTTTTTTATTTACAAAACATACTCATGGGTAATTTTTCAACATTGACCCTTGCAAAACCTTCTGCTCCAAATTTTCCCTCTCCTTCCCCCCACTCCCTCCCCTAGATGGCAGTTAGTCCAATACATGTTAAATACGTTAAAGTATATGTTAAATCCAATATATGTATACATATTTATACAGTTATCTTGCTGCACAAGAAAATCAGATCTAGAAAGAAAGAAAAAAATCTGAGAAGGGAAACAAAAAATGTGAGCAAACAAAAACAGAAAGAATGGAAATGCTATGTTGTGGTTCGCATTCATTTCCCATAGTCCTCTCTCTGGGTGTGAATTACTTTCTTCATTATTGAACAATTGGAACTGACCTGAATCACCTCATTGTTGAAGAGGGCCACGTCCATCAGAATTGATCATCATATAGTTTTGTTGTTGCCGTATACAACGATCTCCTGGTTCCGCTCACTTCACTCAGCATCAGTTCATGCAAATCTCTCCAGGCCTTTCTGAATTCATCCTGCTGGTCGTTTCTTACAGAACAATAATATTCCATAGCATTATATACCATAACTTATTCAGCCATTCTCCAATTGATGGGTATCCACTCAATTTCCAGTTTTTGGACACCTACAAACAGGGCTGCCACAAACGTTTTGCACACATGGGTTCCTTTCCCTCCTTTAAGATCTCTTGGGAAAAAGGCCCAGTACTAACATTGCTGGGTCAAAGAGTATGCACAGTTTGATCGCTTTTTGAGCATAGTTCCAAACTGTTCTCCAGAATGGTTGGATCCATTCACAATTCCAATAACAATGTATCAGTGTCCCAGTCTTCCCCCATCCCCATCATAATTCTGCATTATCTTTTCCTGTCATCTTAAAGGAAGACTGATTCTTATACTTCTACTCATGACCCCTTTTTGCCCAAGAAATTTCTACACAAAATCAAACATTTAATGATAATTAATAAGTTCATAGTCCCCACCTAGTGCCTGATCCCCATAAATGAGTTTTAGAAAAAGGTTCCCTTGGAAGTAGACAGGGCAAGTAAGACTGTGCCACCTGAAGGATATTAAAAGAACATTTCACATATGCCAATGGGACACCGCCTATAGAAAGATAAGACAAAAAGAAACCTGGAAAGACCTGTATGAATTGTAGAGTGAAGTGAACACAACCAGGAAAAAGATTTTTCCTATAATAACAACATTGTAAAAACAGCCCCTTGTGAAAGTTTAAGATCTGTGATCAATACATTGACCAACTATGGTTCCAGAGGACTGATGATGAAGCATACTACCCATTCTGGACAGAAAAGTGATAGATTCAGAGTACAAGATGAGACATTTATTTTTTTTTACATTTACTTTTTTTGGACATAGTAGATTTGTCTTGCTTGAGTATGCAAATTTTAAGGTAATAACTAACCTTTATACAGCACTCTAAAGTTTACAAATATTTACAAATATAAATATTATTTTATAATCACACCAATTCTAGGAGGTAAGTGCTATTATTATCCCCATTTTACAGATGAAGAAACTGAGGCTGATAGAGATTAAGTGACTCTCCTAGGATCACTTAACTAATACATAACAATAAATCAAAGTCAAATCATCTGTAAAAAAATAAAGAATAAGATTTGAATCCCTAAAAACATTCTTCTCTTCCCTCTTCCTCCTTTCCTTTCCTTTCCTTCCTTTCCTTTCTCTCACCCCTTCTCCCAACCCCGTCGTTTTCTTGGCCCCTGATCTATTGTTCTATCTGTTACAGTTGTCTAGCTAGCATGAGAGGAATTTTCTTTTTCCTTTTTTTCTTTTTTTCTAGGGAGCCCAAGAGGAGGTGGGTAGAAGGGAAAAAAAAGTTTGACAATTGAAAAAAGTGATAAAAATGTTATATTTTTTTAAAAGCCCAGGGTGAGCTACCAAAATGGTATTTGAGGAAGACCTTTGGAACCCATCAGAGCACAAGGCAAGACAGATATACATATGTATTATTTATTAATGTAGCTACTAGAAGAAAAAGATGTGCCAGCTGGGCATAACCCAGCTGGATGGGGGCCAGGAAAATCACGTGTTTTGCTTAGACTGCGGCCAGAAAAGCAGGCTGTAGAGAACCTGGGGAAACAGGTGTGGGCCACTTTGAGGGAAACCAGGGTGTGGGGCATGAGGACAGCCTGGGCGGAAGGGAAAACTGGGTGTGTGATCGACGAGAAACCTAGGTGGGGCCATTCCAGAGCCCAGACAACAGTTGACAGAGCAGTTGAGGTAAATCTGAATGTTCTTTCGGAAATTCTGGCTCCTCTTGCCTTTTCCTCAGCATACTTCCTGATTCATTTATGGCCAGATAATAGGTACAGTTTGGTGAACCGGAGCCAAAAAGGTCACCCTGGGCAGTTGGGACTCACTGCCAAGTCTTCCAAGTTGGGTCAGGTGGTTAGAGCTCTAGCATTCCACCTATTTAGGTAGGGCAGATCAGCAGCTGAGTGAGTCTATTTAACTTAATGACTTAAATGCTTAACTATTTCCTTATAGAGTCACATTCCTGCACCATAGTCAGCCCCAAACTGTCCTGAGACTGGAGGAAGGCATTCTAGTTCTTATGGGCACTATGGTTCCTCTCCCAATTCTGAAGGCATAAAAATCTCTCTCCCTCTTCCTTCTTTCTTTGCTCTCTTCCTTTTATTTCCTTCAAGGTTGAAGTAGGGACAGGTTGTGTGTGTGGGTGAGAGAGACAGAGACAGAGAGAGAGACAGAAAAAGAGAGGAAGGGAAAGGGAAGAAGAGAGAGAGGGAAGGTTGTGTAGAGAGAAAAAGTAGATCATCAAGGTTAATGCTTCTTTTTTTAAACTTTAAACTCAAATCTTGGATTAATCACTTAAGTAATTCAAGAATCTACTACACCTCCAAGATTGAATACAAGGATTACTTGCTTCTTCCTTGTTAGGATTCTGAATTATTTTTCAGTGTTTAGCAAAATATCTGGCACGTAGTAGGTACTCAATAAATACTTAAAGATTGATTGGTTTCATTTTTTAAATTCCAAGTTGATATTCATAGAAGTTTTGTCACTATTAAATAAATGCCAGAAAAAAATGTCATACAGCCAACGACTGGAGAATGATTGCATCAATTATCACCTAACAGCATAAACAAGTTAAGCTCTATAGGAACTGAAGAGAAGGCTGAGTTTATAAAATGCATATTGGAGTAATTTGTAGTTCTGGGCTTAAAATCAGGACATTCCAGTCTAGTCTCTGACACTTATTAACTCTGGACCCTGGACAAATTATTTAAATTCTTAAGTCTCTAAGGTAACTTCCTAACATTTGTCTATTAAGCCATGGGTCATAGGTAGATTGATGGGGAAAGTTCCTGAAAAAGAAACTCTCCTTGTATGTCAGTGTAATAGAATATTGTGCTCTAAGAAATGACAGCTATAAATAATACCCTACCCAAAAGAATTTATCTTTTAAAAATTTGTTCATTTATTTGGACATTTGTTTCCATCACTAATTGCTAAATTAGAATTTTTGAAAAATACAAACATATAACATTTAGATTCAGAAGGTTGATACTGAGTTAATCTATCCCAAAGAGTCAAATGAGTCAGACTATATTTTTACAGAATTGGAATGGTAACAGTTTAGAGAGCATCTTACTAAGAGTTCAAAGTGTGATCCTCTATAGATTCACACTCTATACAATTCAGTGGAATATTTATCAAATATTTATTATGTTCAATGTAGGCTACAAAACTAGATAAGAAGCAGTCTATTCCCTCAAGGAATTTACACCCAGTAGGAAAATAATATGAGTCCATTCCTTACTATGTTACTTAAGGACTTTTCAATTCATTATTTATTTCTTTTGGCAACATCCCTGCTAGGTAAGGGAAGACAAGTATAATGATGTTCAAATGAAGAAGAGAAGGGATAGAAATGGGATCAATAGCTTGCCCATAATCCCAAATTCCTCGTCTAGGACTTATTCTATTAAACTACTATCTTGTCATATTCACTTTAAAAATCTGCGTTTGGTTGAAATTATAGTTATGCTTTCAAGTCACTAATGGACCAGTGTCAGAGCTTCCCAGAGAATAGAAGTCAGTCAATTGTATAAACCAACAACTATAGACAACTGTAGAAGCTAACCTATTGTAGTGAAGAACATATGGACTGGCTCTTGTCCACTGCAGTAGACAGAGCTCACAAAGCCAGGGTAGGAAGCACAAAGTCAATGACCATGATACCATTCTGTTGACCTGTCTGCACTAGACTACTAGAACCTTAAAATAGTCTGTCTCTTCCTTTCTGGCTGTGCTGAATTCCCTTATAATGAAGCCAGCTTACTTAAAAATCATTTGCTGCCTCTCTCCTGCTACTTATAGGAACTGATGGACTTTGGATTTATTGAATTTATTATCCCTTTATATGAAATAATGTGCTTCTTAGCATATTAAGATACCCTCTGCCCTGTCCTCTTTCCCAAGGGGGAAAAAAGGAAAAAAAAAAAAAAAAAAGATAATTGAACAATTAAAAATGTGTAGAAAAGAATAGAAGAAAGCTCAGAAGAAAATATAAATAATCAGGTTAGTTTTGAAAACCAAATGTTTTTATATACTGAAAAAGAAAAGCAATCTGTTTATAATAGAAATTCATTATTTCAGATATAATTCCTTTTTCTATTTTATTTTGTATATGAAAATGTTAGTTTTATTTAATGTTTCCTAAGTTCAGAATTTTTAAAGATAAATTTTTTTAAAAAACGAAACATGTACGGCCCATATAAAATTCAAATATTCACTAAAGTCCTTGGGCCCAGCCAGCCTCCTATTTCTGGTTTTTTCCAATATGTCACATTTGTTAGTAGCAACTTTAACTTTGCTCATGGTCACAAATTTACCCCTGACCTCAACCAATCATCTTGAGGAAGCAAAAGTGTGATCACAAAGAGTATCTTTACTGGAAAAATAGTTTAAAAAAAAAAAAAAAAAAGGACATGTCTTCCTCAAAATGGAAGAATCAGCATTTTAAGGATAGCACTTTATGCCAGAGTAGATAATTATATCTCTACTCAAATGCTATTCTTACACATATCTAACATCATGAATTAGAAGTAACCCTGAGTTCTCAAGGACAGGGTGGTAACTAGGGTAGAATAATCAGAGATCTGCCCCAAGTTGCTAAAATTTAGAGGATGCTAACAGCATTTGTTCTTTTATATGAGGCAGAATCAATATCACTTACTTAGTAAAAATAATTAGTTAACTTAGTCTACAACATAATGGCCCACATATTTCAAATGGGTCTTATTTTGATCTCTCCCCTGAGCACTTCCCTTGGCATAACTTTGGTGATTCCCAGGGGTCTTTGTTCATAGAACTTTGAGTCCTGATGCTCAAAGGCTCTCTCTAGGTCTCTGTTGCCACCTCAGTTGAATTTCTCTTTAAAATAGGTTCATTTCAGAGTATCTTTTGTGTTGTTTGTCCTACATGCCAAAATTGGTAATTAATATACTACTCAAAAGCTAAAAGTGGAGAAAAACCATCTACCAAGTTGGAAAATATTAAATACAGACCTAGTGATGCTTTCTATTCTTATTTTTGTAGAATCACCCTAGCTCTTCACTAGGTTGGTTGAAAGGATAATGAATTATTTGGCTGTCACCACTCACAAATCCCATTGATTCAAACATGAAGGAGTTATAATATGCATTAGTGGATGATAAGCTTATCCCAATGAAATCAAGAATTCTAAAGGGATAAGAAGCATAGAGGATATAGGGTCAGCTTTTGTGTCAGAAAGAGTCTGATATATAACACATACTAGCTGTATGATTGTGAGAAGGAACTTGACCTTCAATAATTTTAATAATACTCTAAAACAATATGTTACAGAAAAAATTGTCAAACTACATTTCAGAGTTTTCATATTGTTATTTTCCATATCAATGAAATCATAGCTCTGGACAAAAATAATAATAGTTGTAGTAGTAGTAGTAGTGTAGTAATAGTAGTAGTAGTATAGTAGTAATAGTATTAGTAGTAGTAATGTAATAGTAGGAGTAGTAGTAATGTAGTAGTGATAGTAATGTAGTAGTAGTAGTAGTTGTAGTGTAGTAGTAGTTGTTATAGTAGCAGCAGCAACAGTCGAAGTAGTGGTAATAGTAGTAGTAGCAGTAATAGTAGTAGCAGCTGCAGCAGCAGCCTGACTTGTTTTTGATTTGTGAATAAATTGCATTTAATTGAGAAAGAATTGTACAAAGTCATTAGCCTCACTCTTCACTCATCAAAATCTAGTGATAAGATAAAAATTAAGATGACTGGTGATGGCCCAGGATGCAGAGGATGATCTTGGGATCTTTCATGTCTAGCCAAATTCTCTAAGCTCTCTTTTATGACCTTTTGGAACAAATTGTTAACATCCATGTATTTCACTGGGGAAGTCTTCATGTACTTGGAGTAAATACCCTTCTAAGTAGCCAATGAGTTTTAGGACCCTCTGTTACCCTTAATCTGTTTTAGCCCATTTATCCAAATAATTTTACTGGATTGTGGTCTTTACATGTGCTATAACTTCTTGGGAGAGCCATCTCCAGTCGATCTGATCTATATCTTGCCAGTGGACCCAGGTGATACTGGAGGAGAAAGTGAGCTGGTAACTTTGCACAGCCCACCGTCACTTAAATCCAATTCACTTGCATGTCATGGAATCAGTTTCTTGGAGCTACAGGTGAGAGCTGAATGAAGGTAAACACCAAAGGTGAATGAGCAGCCCTGAAAAATGTTCAGCAGCCCACACATCAGAGCTATGGGTCTTCCTGTACCCATATACCACAACAGCAACAGCAACATTATCACTGACCATTTAGGTACAAGAAGTAAAATAAAAATATCAAATAGAACTAACTACAACTGGTGGTTGTGGCAGTAGCAGTAGCAGTAACACATCCATATCAATCAACAAATTAATCAACAGTACATTCTTTAGCAACTTCTATTTTTACTTTAATTATCTCTGGATTCCTTTATTGCATTCACAATATATCAAAATATGGTTTGGTATCAAATAGCCTTGTAAATAAGAATAAACATAATCAGAACTGATCATTTTTCTATAATCAAAAAATACTTTTTGAAATGTTGACAACTTTTAAATGCGGACAATGTATTGCCAGTCAAGTGAGTATTTATAATAGATAACAGCCAAGACATCTATATTACTGGGTTTTAAAAACTGGTAATGACATACATTTAACTTGATCACTTTACATTCATCAGGAATGAAACAAAAACCTATTTTTTAAACACCAAAATTCTTCCAGTGAAGTTATATAACCCTAAATTACAGAATGTCACAATGTCTGAAGGATCAAAATCGCAGATGAATTATAGGGCAATCAAGAGATGTATGATAGTTATAAATAGGTTGTAAAACATTGTCACTGATCACTTAGGTGCAAGAAGTGATATAAAATACAATGTAGATATACAATTGAAAAATAAAATGGTCTAACATTAAAACAATTAGAGAAAGAATTCTATAGATGATCTATGTATAAAGACCTGAAGAAAAATCCCCCAAAATGTAACTTGTTATTCCAAGAGAGTTGTGCAATTTTAAATGGGATCAATTCTTTCAGGTATGGGTGTTAAGTAGCAACATTGACACTGATACACAGTGGGAGAGAAGACTGCTGGGAGGAGTTCTAAATGGATGTGACCTGGAATTTCAGGGGAGTGTTTCCCCAGAGACAACTATTTTTCCTGGATGCTTTCAATGCTAACACAACCCAAATGGAGGATAGAAGAAATAATACCAAGGTTACCAATCAAGCTATGGGAAATGTAAGCAGTGAATAATTAAACAGGGCTAGAATACTCCTATTGGTTATGCTTCTGGCTTTAGCTTGCAAACCTTAAGGATTCTATGGCAAACCCATAGAGCTTGGCCCTTCTATGTTGGGAAGGCTTGAAAGGGTGCACTGGTATAAGGCTAAGCTTCTGAGACCAAGAAGTACAGCCAGAAAGAGCAATCTAATTGTTTTCATTTAGTAGCTATGGCAAGGAGAATCGTCAAAATTCATATGATGCTTCCAGGTTTTATGTTGCCCTACCAAAAATACTCATATTTTTCCCCTTCCAGCTGTGTTTTAGAACAGAAAGTTCACGAAGGCAAACTTCTTAATTCCTTCTCCTGAAGTTTAGGAACAGAGAATGACCTCTATTCTGGAAGAAAATGGATTATGTTTACTACAGTTTGTATTGCTTACACTTGATGCTGCTTGAGATAATGATCTTCCTAATTAAACTGTTTTGCTTTACTAAAGAAATGAATTAAATGATTTGTTAACAACAGCTTAATAAAAGGGAGTTGTTGTAATTGGAATAAAGGCAAAATAGGTCAATATAGAGTTATTTGTATCTGAACCCCAAGCCAACTCTCAAAGTTGAAGAGTAGTGTTGGGGAGGCTATAAGACCCTACTAACCTGTCACAGATATGTGTGTATATGTGTGTGGGAAGGGGGCAAGGCACAGAGGCAGACACACAGACAAAAAGACAGAGACGGAGACAGACAGGAGAAATAGGGAGAGACAGAGAGATAGAGCTTGAGAGAGAATCAGATAAAGAGAAAGAGAAAGAAATAGATTGAAATAGAGACAAAGACAGAAAGACAGAGAGAGAGAGAGAGAGAGAGAGAGAGAGAGAGAGAGAGAGAGAGAGAGAGAGAGAGAGAGAGAGAGAGAGAGAGAGAGAGAGAGAGAGAGAGAAGGAGGACAAGGAGGAGGAGAGGAGAGGAAAGGAGGAGAGAAAAGGAGGGGGAGAGAAGAGGGAGAGAAATTGAAAGAGGTCTTTCTCCAGATTATTTCAAGTAAAGGGCTGAGTTATGGTTCTCACTCTCTACACTTAATAATCATAGTTAGCATATCTATAGCTTAAGAGGCAATAGGTATCTCAGTATTTCAAGCACTGGGCTTGGTATTAAGACCTAATTTCAAATCCAAACTCTGAAACTTGCTAGCTGTATGATCTTAAGTAAGTTACTTAAACTCTATCTGCCTCAATTTCCTTGCCATAAAAAGGATGATAATTATAGCACCTCTCCCCAGGGTTGTTGTGAGAATCAAGTGAAATAATATTTGTAAATCAAAGTGTAGTGTTTGGTACATAGTAGGCACATAATAAATGCTTCTCCCTTCCCTCATTTAAGGTGTACAAAGTGCATATATGATTCCATTTGATCTCAGTGACTCTGTGAACAAGGTGCTGTTATTATATTCATTTTACAGATAGAGAATATGTGGCTGAAAAAGATTAAATTACCTGCCAAGAGGGGGCGGAGCCAAGATGGCGGAGAAGAAACACGCTACTCAGTGAACGTCCTCACTCCCTCACAACCAATTAGATAAATTAAGTCTCAAAATTAGCTCAGGACTGATAGATACCACAAGGACTGGAAGCACGACTTACCAGCTGAAGAGAATCTGGAGTTTCAACAGGAAAGGTCAGTTCTCAGGGGAGGAATAAGAAAGACCAGCACAGACGGTGGGGTAGGGGCACACTGCGCCCACTGCGCTGGGAGGGGCTCTGGGATCAGAGAAGCCACTGAGGTAAAGGAATCTGGCACAGGCTGTTAGCTCTTCTCTGCTAATTATTTAGCAGTTCAGAAGAGAAAGCCAAAATATTTTAAAACTCAGATTAGATTCCCCCCCCCCCACCCTGGGGCAGACTCGGCACCAGGGGGTGTGGCCTCAGCTACCTCCTGAGAATAGTTAAGAGACTGACAAGTGGGTGGATACGGCCCAAGGCAACACACACTGCCTAGCTTAGCTGGAGGGAGTGGAACTCAGCTCCAGGAAGTCCCAGAGAAGCGGAACCTTTGAACTAGGGACCGCGGTTTCTGGCAGACACTTCCAGTTTGAGCGCAGGGGCTTCTTACGTCACCTGCTGCAGACACCCACTCCCCACCCGGACACATAGCCTGGGCTTCCTGCAGTCTTCACTATTCTACGCCCTCGAAGCACAGCAGTGCTAATCACCTCTGAGGCACTTCCAGGGAGGGGGTGGGGAACTCTCTCCCAGAGCTCTCTCTTAGCGCGGGCGCAGGGGCCGCTGCATCCATCCGGTCTGGGAGGAAGCTGGTAAAGAAGTAAATAATTTCCTACCCCAGGGACAGACCCCAAAACATTTTTTAAGTATGAGCAAAAAAGCTAGAAAAACTATAGATTCCTTCTATACAGAGAAAGAGCGGGTATCCAACCCCGAGGAAGTTAACAGCAAAGATTCAGAAGATAACAACCTAAAGGGGAACGATTCCTGCCCCCCATCACATAACTCTCTCCTAGAAGAAGCTCTTAAGAAATTGAGGGAGATTGAAGAAAAATGGGGCAAGGAAAGGGAAGTTATGATAGAAAATAACAACGTCCTGAAATTGGAGTTGGAAAAAATAAAGAATTCACAGGAGATGCAGGGAAACAAAATTAGTGAATTAGAAAAGGTTAAAAAAACACAGGAAAGTAGGATTTCTGAATTGGAAAAGATAAAAAAGTCTCAAGAAAATAGAATTTCTGAATTGGAAAAAGAAAATAATTCTCATAAAAAAAAAATTAGGGAAATGGAAAAAAATTCAATAGAGCAAAATAATTCATTTAAAAACGAAATTGGGCATTTACAAAAAGAACTAAAAACTGTGAAAGAAGAAAATAACTCCTTAAAAGTCAGGATGGAACAAATAGAAATGAATGATTCACAGAGAACCCAAGAATCAGTCAAACAAAACAAAAAAAATGAGAAGCTGGAGAACAACGTCAAATACTTACTGGGAAAATCTATAGACCTGGAAAATAGATCTAGGAGAGATAATCTGCGGATTATTGGACTTCCAGAAAACTATGACCAAAAAAAGAGCCTAGATTCTATTTTACAGGAAATTATCAAAGAGAACTGTCCAGAGATAATAGAAACAGAAGGGAAAGTAGATGTGGAAAGAATTCATCGAACTCCTTCTGAAATAGACCCTAAAAAAAGAACACCACGGAATATTGTGGCTAAGCTGCAGAATTACCACACAAAGGAGAAAATCCTGCAAGCAGCTAGAAAAAAACAATTTAAATACCAAGGTGCCACAATAAGGGTCACCCAAGATCTGGCTGCCTCCACATTAAAAGATAGAAGGGCCTGGAACCTGATATTCCGTAAGGCAAAAGATCAAGGACTGCAACCAAGAATGAACTACCCAGCTAAGTTTAGCATCTTTTTCCACGGAAGAAGATGGTCATTCAATGAAACAGAGGAATTCTATATGTTTCTAAGAAAAAAACCAGACTTAAACAAAAAACTTGATCTACATCCACAAGACTGAAGAGAAACAGAAAAAGGTACACAGAACCCTTGAGAACTGTAACTCTGTTGTGGGTATATAAAAAATACTCAAGGATAATTTGATTTTACTGATATAAAAGAAAAAAAGGGGGGTGTAGTAAAGGGAAGGAGGTCGGTTCAGAAAAAGGGGAAGGAGTGATAAAAAGAGGGAAACTACATCCCAGGAAGAGACATAGAAAATACACCATATCTGAGGGAACTTAGTGAGGGGGAGAATTATTGTGTGAATCTTACTCTCATCAGAAGAGGCTCAAAGAGTAAATAATTAACATATTTGTTTTTCAGAGAATTTTCTCTCACCTCATTAAAAGGGGGGAGAGGAAAAGGGAAAAGGAAAAGGGGAATAAGTGAAGGGACTTGGAGGGAGGGGGGAGGGATCCTAAAAAAAAAAAAAAAGAGGGAGGGTTGCGCGTCACAAGGGGGGTCTGTAAATTAAATATCGGGGAGGGGGATCAGGGGGGTCAAGGGAAAAAAGTATAATCTGGGGATAATACGATGGCAGGAAATACAGAATTAGTAATTTTAACTGTAAATGTAAATGGGATGAACGATCCCATCAAACGGAGACGGATAGTAGATTGGATCAAAAAGCAGAACCCTACAATATGTTGCCTACAGGAAACACACTTAAAGCAGGGAGATACATACAGAGTAAAGGTAAAAGGTTGGAACAGAGCCTATTATGCTTCAGGTAAAGCCAAAAAAGCAGGGGTAGCTATCCTTATCTCAGATCAAGCAAAAGCAGAAGTAGATCTCGTTAAAAAAGATAAGGAAGGAAACTATATCCTGCTGAAAGGTAGCATAAATAATGAAGCCATATCAATACTAAACATATATGCACCAAGTGGTATAGCATCTAACTTTCTAAAGGAAAAGTTAAGAGAACTGCAAGAAGAAATAGACAGTAAAACTATAATAGTGGGAGATCTCAACCTTGCACTCTCAGATTTAGACAAATCAAACCACAAAACAAACAAGAAAGAAATTAAAAAAGTAAATAGAACATTAGAAAAACTAGGTATGATAGACCTTTGGAGAAAACTGAATGGCAATAGGAAGGAATATACTTTCTTCTCAGCAGTTCATGGATCCTATACAAAAATTGACCATATACTAGGACATAAAGATCTCAAAATTAAATGTAGGAAGGCAGAAATAATAAATGCCTTCTTCTCAGATCACAATGCAATAAAAGCTACATTCAGTAAAAAGTTAGGGGTAAATAGACCAAAAAGTAATTGGAAACTGAATAATCTCATCTTAAAGAATGACTGGGTGAAAGAGCAAATTATAGAAACAATTAACAATTTCACCCAAGATAATGATAATGATGAGACATCATATCAAAATCTTTGGGATGCAGCTAAAGCGGTAATAAGGGGAAATTTTATATCTTTAGAGGCTTATTTGAAGAAAATTGAGAAAGAGAAGATTAACGAATTGGGCTTACAACTTAAAAGGCTAGAAAAAGACCAAATTATAAACCCCCAACCAAAAATTAAACTCGAAATACAAAAATTAAAAGGAGAAATCAATAAAATTGAAAGTAAAAAAACTATTGAATTAATAAATAAAACCAAGAGTTGGTTTTATGAAAAAGCCAATAAAATAGATAAACCTTTGGTAAATTTGATCAAAAAAAAGAAAGAGGAAAATCAAATTGATAGTCTTACAAATGAAAAGGGGGATCTTTCCACCAATGAAGAGGAAATTAGAGAAATAATAAGGAGTTACTTTGCCCAACTTTATGCCAATAAATTTGATAACTTAAGTGAAATGGATGACTTCCTCCAAAAATATAGGCTCCCTAGATTAACAGAGGAGGAGATAAATTGCTTAAATAGTCCCATTTCAGAAAAAGAAATAGAACAAGCTATTAATCAACTCCCCAGGAAAAAATCCCCAGGGCCAGATGGATTCACATGTGAATTCTACCAAACATTTAAAGAACAATTAGCCCCAATGTTATATAAATTATTTGAAAAAATAGGGGATGAAGGAGTCCTACCAAATTCCTTTTATGACACAGACATGGTACTGATACCTAAACCTGGTAGATCGAAAACTGAGAAAGAAAATTATAGACCAATCTCCTTAATGAATATTGATGCTAAAATCTTAAATAAGATATTAGCAAAAAGACTTCAGAAAATCATCTCCAAGATAATACACTATGATCAAGTAGGATTTATTCCAGGAATGCAGGGCTGGTTTAATATTAGGAAAACTATTAATATAATTGACCATATTAATAATCAAATTAATAAGAACCATATGATCATCTCAATAGATGCAGAAAAAGCATTTGACAAAATCCAACATCCATTCCTACTAAAAACTCTTGAGAGTATAGGAATAAACGGATTATTCCTTAGAATAATCAGGAGTATATATTTAAGACCGTCAGTAAGCATAATATGCAATAGAAATAAACTGCAACCTTTCCCAGTAAGATCAGGAGTGAAACAAGGTTGCCCACTATCACCATTACTATTCAATATAGTACTAGAAACGCTAGCCTCGGCAATAAGAGCCGAGAAAGAGATTCAAGGAATTAGAGTAGGAAATGAGGAAATTAAACTATCACTTTTTGCAGATGACATGATGGTATACTTAGAGAACCCCAAAGACTCTGCTAAAAAGCTACTAGAAATAATTCAAAATTTCAGCAAAGTGGCAGGATACAAAATAAATCCACATAAATCCTCGGCATTTTTATATATCACTAACAAAATGCAACAGCAAGAGATACAAAGAGAAATTCCATTCCAAACAAATGTTGATAGTATAAAATATTTGGGAATCCATCTACCAAAGAAAAGTCAGGAATTATATGAGAAAAATTACAAAACACTTGCCACAAAAATAAAATCAGATTTAAATAATTGGAAAGACATTCAGTGCTCTTGGATAGGCCGAGCGAATATAATAAAGATGACAATACTCCCCAAACTAATCTATTTATTTAGTGCTATACCAATCAGACTCCCAAGAAACTATTTTAATGACCTAGAAAAAATAACAACAAAATTCATATGGAAGAATAAAAGGTCAAGAATTGCAAGGGAACTAATGAAAAAAAACTCAGAGGAAGGTGGTCTAAGTGTACCTGATCTAAAGCTATATTATATAGCAGCAGTCACCAAAACCATTTGGTATTGGCTACGAAATAGACCGGTAGATCAGTGGAACAGATTAGATACAAAGGACAAAAAAGGGTACATCTATAGCAATCTAATCTTTGACAAACCCAAAGATTCCAACATTAGGGATAAAAATTCATTATTCGGAAAAAACTGTTGGGAAAACTGGAAATTAGTATGGCAGAAATTAGATATGGATCCACACTTAACACCATATACCAAGATAAGATCAAAATGGGTCCATGATTTAGGCATAAAGAGGGAGATAATAAATAGATTAGAGGAACAGAGGATAATCTACCTCTCAGACTTGTGGAGGAGGAAGGAATTTATGACCAGAGGAGAACTAGAGATCATTATTGATCACAAAATAGAAGATTTTGATTACATCAAACTAAAAAGTTTCTGTACAAATAATACTAATGCAAACAAGATTAGAAGGGAAGTAACAAATTGGGAAAATATTTTTAAAAACAAAGGTTCTGACAAAGGTCTCATTTCCAAAATATATAGAGAACTGACCATAATTTATAAGAAACCAAACCATTCTCCAATTGATAAATGGTCAAAGGATATGAACAGACAATTCTCAGAGGAAGAAATTGAAACTATATCCACTCACATGAAAGAGTGTTCCAAATCACTACTGATCAGAGAAATGCAAATTAAGACCACTCTGAGATACCACTACACACCTGTCAGATTGGCTAAGATGACAGGAACAAATAATGACAAATGTTGGAGGGGATGTGGGGAAATTGGGACACTAATGCATTGCTGGTGGAGTTGTGAAAGAATCCAGCCATTCTGGAGAGCAATCTGGAATTATGCCCAAAAAGTTATCAAACTGTGCATACCCTTTGACCCAGCAGCGCTACTACTGGGATTATATCCCAAAGAAATACTAAAGAGCGGAAAGAGACATATATGTGCCAAAATGTTTGTGGCAGCTCTTTTTGTTGTAGCTAGAAACTGGAAGATGAATGGATGTCCATCAGTTGGAGAATGGTTGGGTAAATTGTGGTATATGAAAGTTATGGAATATTATTGCTCAGTAAGAAATGACCAGCAGGAGGAATACAGAGAGGGTTGGAGAGACTTAAATCAACTGATGCTGAGTGAAATGAGCAGAACCAGAAGATCACTGTATACTTCAACAACGATACTGTATGAGGATGTATTCTGATGGAAGTGGAAATCTTCAACATAAAGAAGATCCAACTCACTTCCAGTTGATCAATGATGGACAGAGGTAGATACACCCAGAGAAGAAACACTGGGAGGGGAATGTAAATTGTTAGCACTAATATCTGTCTGCCCAGGTTGCATATACCTTCGGATTCTAATGTTTATTGTGCAACAAGAAAATGATATTCACACACATGTATTTTACTTAGACTATATTGTAACACATGTAAAATGTATGGTATTGCCTGTCGTCGGGGGGAGGGAATAAGGGAGGGGGGGTAATTTGGAAAAATGAATACAAGGGATAATATTATAAAATATATATATATATAATAAAAAAAAATTTAAAAAAAAAAAAAAAAAAAAAAAAAAAAAAAAAAAAAAAAAAAAAAAAAAAATTACCTGCCAAGAGTTACATAGCTGGTGAGTGCCTAAAACCAAATTTGAACTCTGAGTTTTCAGACTCCAGGTCCAATGTTCTCTACAGTAACCTTCCTTGCTAGACGTGCTACCTCAGGGCCTTATTGAATCTGTAGAATGCAGATCTAAATTAGTCAATCAATGAGGCATTAATAGAAATCTAGAACTTGCTTACAATAGAAATTTGTTTCTTTGTTTTTTTTAAGATTTATCATTTCTGCATTGAAGGGCCTTCCTCATTCCTTAGTCCTTTGTATTTTAGAACAGTATTTGTATTTTAGTCCTTTGTACTACTTGCTATCTACTTACCATTTGAGAGAATAGTTTCAGATTCATTTAAAATATGCAACTATGAAATTGATCTGTGATTTATTTGTAACAAATCCTGGTAGAAGCCAATCTTAAAATTATAACCATGGGAAGTTAAGGAAAATGGACCTCATCTTCTTTCAATACTTTTCCCCTTTTCTATAATCTTCTCCAGAGACATCAAGACTCTAGGGGAGAGAGTGCTGCTAATGATTTTGCACTGCTCTGCCTCACTTAAACCTGATTTAATTACAAGTCAAAATAACACCCTCCTGATGTCTTTGGTCCTTTTCAAGAAGGAAGGATGGACAAAAATCTGTTTGGTTCCTGTCCCACCCCCTCTGCACCCACTGGGGGATCCAACAGACCAGTTGCAGTTGGGCAATGCTATTATTTTTTCCTGTTCCTCCTTTTTCTCCTTCCTTTATCCACACAGGGAATTACACCCTTACAAGTAGTCCCTCTGCCCAAAGGAAAATAAATTTCAATAGCTTATACTTCACAAAGTGTCTTAGAGTTGGGGGTGGGGGGAGAAGGGCACTTGGATTTTTTTTTTCCCTACTTATTTATTCTTTTATTATTGTGTGTCTGTGTTTTTAACCTGGAATGAGTAAATCTTTTGTCTCTTGTGATTCTTGAAATATAACTCTGGAAAAACCAGGTTTTGATAAAGTCCATTGGGATTCAAATGGAAATGCTTGACTATACTTTCAAATCCAAATCACTCTGGCTCTCTCTGGTTGACCAAAAATAGGTCTCAGGCTAAGCCTAACTTTTTCATTACTTGGGTTTTGATGGCTCAGAGTGAGTGTAAATAGCAATTGTTTCTGTAGCCAGAAATTCTGAGGTTCCCCTATCCTGACTGATTGTTTTGTGAAGGCAAAATAGTACATCTTTTACCTCAATTCTTACCTAGTCTTTAATTACTGAATGGATGTTGCTTCAGTCAAACTGAAATCCAGAAAAGGCCTTGGCTTAATAAAAAAAAAAAGCCAAGGTCTCTCAATGCATCTTGGGCTATTGCCAGTCCTCTTGACCTATGTTTTACCATTGGACTCTGGTGCCAGTGGAACAGAGATTGAGATTGATGACTTTGCATAACTTTGCCTCACTTAAATTCAATTCACTTGCAATTTAAGACATCATCCTACTGATATCATTGGTCTTCTTGAAGAACAAAGAACAGACAAAAATAAATATTCCTCCACTTCTAGAGTTCCTTGTACCAGTCCTCATCAGAACTTGTTATCAATAAGGGTCTGATATCAATCCTTTATACTTTAGTATTACTATATCAGTTCTGTACCTTATCCTCTCCCCCCAATATTTTCATTTAAATCTTGTCTCTAATTATGTCTTGAATTGGTATTTTTCTCTTGTTAAAAGAATTTTAAATCACTATATAGATAGATCAATTTAGGGGAATTTCAAAGGCTTCTCTGAACCCATGCAAAACAAGGTTTTGGCCATAGCAACACATTTGTCATCCCAGGCCTGATAGGAAAGATGTTAGAATCTTTCCTGGATGGAATTTCTTCTAGAGTTCTGAGAATAAAAATATAACACAGTCAAGGGACAAAATAAACTTTCTTGTAGTATTCAAGGGTGGTATTTAGATAAACAAAAAGCTTCAATTTCATCCTCAAATTAAGCTTGTAAATTTGACCTGTCCATATTATCAGGACTGAGTCTTTTTATCTATTCACTTAGTATACCAATCAAAGAGCTATTACTTTTAATTATCTTAGGAAAGCAGATTGTGGAAGCCTAGACTGAGAAGACTCCTTCATCTCTCTTTTCTTTGTTATTATAATTTCAAATGTTTCAATATTGTCTCTCCCTCTGGGAATTTCATCTGTAGTTTAAAATTAATTATCATGCAAACATATTAAATACTTTTAAAAGTTCTAGAAACTACAAGTATATATTCAAACAGTACTGCTGTTATAACACTAAATTAGAAATAACAAACAGGCTTTGTAATTTAACTTGCATTCAAATTTTACTTTGGAGTTCCCATGATAGTGAAATGTATTAAGCTTTTTTATTAGATTTATGTTTCCCAGAGTCAAAAGTTGAGACCTCTTTAGATTCTATGATCGATTAAAAATGTTTCACACATAATAGAGGCTAAATTAATGTTTAGTGATTCAAGTATAATAACATAAGAAATTTTATGAGTCAAATAGGCATGCAATCACTTAAATTGAAAGGAAATTCTGGGAAAAGACAAGTTGAAACATTTCTTGGCTTAGCCAACATGTCTTTTGAATTAAAAAAAAAAAAAAAAAAATCCAAATGCTTGGATCTCTTTGGTCACCTGAAAGGAAATACTGCATGTCCCAGGGCTGCCTAATAAACAGTTTATGCTTTCCCAGGAAAAGGCTGAGGGGAAAAAAAGTCATAGTCCCAAGCTATATCCTAAAAGTCAGGGAGCCTTGGCTTGATTTGCCACATTTCCTTCCTATATGTTTTCACACAATTTTTAACCAAAGGTCTGAGGGCAAATATAATGGAGTAGGTCACTGCTCATTCACTTCCTAAAAATCATTCATGGGTCAACTAGATGGTGAAGTGAATAGAGCACCAGCCCTAAAGTCAGGAGGGACCTAAATTCAAATGTGGCCTCAGACATTCAATACTTCTGAGCTGTGTAACCCTGGGCAAGTTACGCAACCCAAATTGTCTCAGAAAAAAAAAAAAAAAAAAAAAAAGACATTTGGCATGATCCAAATCACAAAATATCTAAAAAGGGGCTAAAATAGAATATATATATTCATAAACAAAATTAATCCTTTAAAAGAGCCATTGTATCAGTTGAGTTGAAAAGTCATTTAGAAATCATTCATATTCATTTTTTTTTTTAAATTGTGGGTAATATACTTCATGTTCATTAGGTCATTGGATCTTCTCAATCTTTTTTAAGAAATAAGGGTTATTATTTTTCCCATTTTACAGATGAGGAAACTGAGTCTGAGAAAATTAAAATGACATAATTCAGCTAATGTCAGAGGCAGAACTTTAATAAGATCTTCTTGACTTCAAGGCCAGTGTACTAATCATTATACCATACTGTCTTTCTATAGAGCCTTAAGCCAAAGTACATGAAGTATTAGAATTGTAAAAGCAAAACATTTACATTTACATCCATCTTTCCCATTCCCTGAAAAAAGAAAAAAAAAAAAAAACTTTTTTGTGATAGAGTGAAAGTTATCAAGGATATCTAGGCTGAATCTGATTTATTAATTAATGGCTTGACCACTGAAGAGATCAAGCCTCCTGCCTGGAACCAGACTGAAGTATAATTGGGAAATGATTAAACAATTAAATAAAAATACAATAAACAAAAACAATATTAATTTGAAGTTTTCTATGTCAATATACAATCTAAGTTTAACGCCACTGCTCTAGAATAACCCAGACCAAGTTCTCCAGGATTATACTTAGTATTGTACTGTTGTTAGAGGAGCTAGGTTGCTATGAATAGAGTGGTAGCCCCAGAGTGAGAAAGACATGTTCCTGAGTTCATATCTTGCCTCAAATACTTACTAGTTGTGTGACCCAGAACAAGTCACTTAACTCTTTTTGCCTCCGTTTCCTCATCTATAAAATGATCTGGGAAGGAGAATGACAAATAAATGTAGTATCTTTGCCAGGAAAACCCCAAATGAGGTCACGAAAAATTGGACGTGACTGAAAAATGACCGAATGACAACAAAAATACTGTTGTTGGTTTTCTCTAGGTATTAAAGATCAACCAATAAGTAAATTAAGTAATTTCTATGTGCCAGGCACTGTTTCTTTCTGTTTACATCCTTAGGATGATGCATCCTGATAGACCAATCAGTCAATAGATGGGTTTAAATTACATGGCATTGGAAGTGATATGTGTAAGAGAATAACAGAGCTAGAAATGGCTATGGATTCAGAGCTCATACTATGAACTCTATGTAGCAAGCCACAAGCTCTATAGAATAGAGAAAAATAAGTTGGAAAGTAAAAGTGGAAAAAGCAGGTAATTCCCCCCATTCACCCCTAGTGGCTTCACATCAAATTCATTAAAATCTTCCACTCTTTAGAAAAAGTATTTTGATAACCCAGAAGAATGAAAATTGTAAAGGAAATAAAGAATTTATGGGTTAAGCTTCCAGAGGGAAGGTTCAGAATGGAAGGGAGGAACCATTTATTAAGCACCTACTTTGTGCCAGACACATTGTGCTTTATAAATATTTCATTTGAGAATAATGGAGAAAATGAGAAACTTAACAAAGAGTAAGAAAAGAAAATTAAATCCAAAGAAAAATTAGTATAAGATAAGAAAATCCCAAGACAAAACTTCTAAAGAAAACTTGTTCTGCAAAGAATACCTCTAGAAATACAGAAAAGAGAATAGAATGATCACTAGACCCTCAAGAATGATTAAAGGACCTATTAAAAGGATTGAAGGAAATAGGAAGTGAAATACACAGAGAGAAAAAGCAATTTAAAAAAGCTTGGAAAATTAGAGGAAAACTGAAAAAATGGGGAAATAAAACTCAAAAATTTAGTGACATAAAAAGAATGATTAGGGCAAAGTGATAAGATTATAACCTCATAGATGTAATCCCAAAGAGACCTCAGAAGTTATCTAGTCCATTTTATAGAAGAGAAAACTGAGACTTAACAAGATCTAGTGACTTAGCCAAAAGTCACCTAAGTGATAATTGGCCAAAGTAGGATCCAAACCCCAATTTTTGGGCTCTCTCTAATTTATTACATGGTACAATACTGCCTTCCTACAAAAACAACTGGAGACGACTTGAAGTGTCTCTTATTAAAAACAACCAACCTGAGAAATAGAGCACAGAACCCTGATCTAAGAATCATCGGGCTTCTATAGGATTATGACAAATAAAAAAATTGAAAATGATATTTCCAGAAATCCTAAAAGAAAATTGCCCAGAATAGAAATTGCAGATATGAATATTTATAATTCACTGCAAAGAAACACTAGGTATAGCATGCCCAGAAATGTGATTACCATTTCCAGAACTCCCAAGTAAAAGAAAAAAATATTTAAATAAACTAGAGATTACAATAAGAATCATGTAACAACTAGAAGAAAAGGGGGGAAAAGATTAAAATATGATCATATACCAAAAGGCATAGAAAGGTAGTTTATAATCAGGAATAGATTCCTGCAAAGTTGAAAGTAATTTTATAGAGTAGACAAAGGAGTTTTGATAGTCAATGAATTCTAGGTATTCCTTTTGAGAAAAGTTGGACAGAATCTTTAAAAAGCAAGTAGAATAGATGATAAACTTTAATAAGGGAAAACAAATTTGAACAACTTTAACAGGATAAGTGATGGTGAAATCCTCACTTCCTGAAAAATGGAGAAGAGATACATTCCCTTCAGATCCTACCACTTATAGGAATCAGTAAAGTTACAAAGTTATATAAACTGTGGACTTGAGTATGTGCACATACACATATACATATGTATGTGTATCCTTTTAATATGTATGTATCCTTTTTAAAAACATTTTTAAATTATATATACACATTTAAATATATGTGTATCCTTTAAAAAAAAGTGAAAGAAGAAAAAACTTACTACTTCTTTTACTTGGGGGAGGTCTACAGTAGTTTATTACTAGGTTCTGTTTAGTTAAAATAATAAATCCCCTGTATTCAAATTTATATTATTTAAAGCTATAATTATATAAAATATTGTAATTGATTATAGCCTGATAGAAATATGTAATATAAATTTTTAATAATGTGACCATTTCAGGCAATTCATTCACACTAATCAAAATTTATACTCAAGCATTGAGATGATGATGATGGATATGGGGAGTATCATGAAATACTCTTTTCTAAGCTACATGAGGTAGACTTAAAATAAATGTGAATAAGGGCAATTAAGTAAGAAAGGTACTGGAATGGGACAAAAAGTGATAGGATGATTTGGATAGGAGAATAGGTAAAAAGGATAGAGTCAAAGGCAGACCAAATTATTCTAAGAAATATAATTAGATCTTATTTAGAATTGGGGAATAAAGAAGTACTATAATATGATTTGATTAACTGATACTTTGATGAAACTACATAGTGCAGATCATACCCATTCCATTCCTGTGATTCTTTTCCATGTCTTCACATAAATCTAGCATGAGTTTTCCACACAATGTGGAAAAAGACCTCTGCTATTTCTCTTCATATTGTGTTGATAGCACTGGATCACATGGATTGTCTGTTATTTCTCTTTCTCAAAATAAAATCAGTCCATCTTTCTGTAGTTACATGTTTTTCTATTGACATCCTTTGTACCATTTCTGCTTCACAATTCTTCCTTTTTAGTGTATTGCAGCCTGTTCACATCCACCAGGAGATTTACCACTGCATTTTGAGTCAATCAATCAACAAGAACTTATGCATACTATGTGCCAGAGACTGTTAGACATTATGAAAACAAAAACCAAAGAAAAAAAAATTCCTTCTTTCAAGTAATGATATGCTATGGGGGAAATAACACATACATACAAAAATATATTGAGTAAAGAGGAAAAAAATATAATCTAAGCAGGAAAAGCTTCTTGAAGAAAACAATGCTTTAACTGAATTTTGAAGGAAATTAGGGATAATAAGAAATATTAAAGGAAAGAATAAATCCAGACCTAGAAAACAGCCTTTGTAAAGGTATAGAGATGAGAGGAGTAGTATTTTTGAGAAACAGCAAGAAGGCACTAGTATGTATGCCCAAAGGGCTATAAAGCCGTGTATAACTGTTGATTCAGCAGCATCTCTACTGGGTCTGTTTCCCAAAGAGATTATGAAAAAAGGGAAAAGAACCCACACGTGCAAAAATGTTTGTAGCAGCTCTTTTTTGTAGTGAAGGAACTGGAAACTGAATGTATATCTACCAGTGGAAGAGTGGCTGAATTAGTTATGGTATATGAATGTTATGAAATATTATTGTTCTATAAGAAATGATAAGCAGGTTGATTTCAGAAAAATCTGACAAGACTTACATGAGCTCATGCTGAGTGAAGTGAAGAGAACCAAGAGAATATTGTATATGGTAACAACAAGATTATATGATGATTAACTGGGATAGATTTGGCTCTTTTCAATAATGCAGTGATTTAAAGTAATTACAATATATTTGTGATGGAAAATGTCACTTGTCTCCAGAAAGAGAACTATGAGGATGGATGTGGACTGAAACATAGTATTTTTATCTTTTTTGTTTGTTTGTTTCTTTTTTTCTCATGTTGGTTTTTTTTTCCTTTTTTGATCTGTTTTTTCTTACACAACATAACAAATACAGGAATATGCATAAAAGAATTGCACATATTAACCTATTCCATATTACTTGCTGTCTTGGGGCGGAAAGGAGGGAGAAAAATTTGGAACACAAAGTCTTTCAAAAATTAATGTTAAAAACTATCTTTACTATATTTAGAAAAATAAAATGCTACTGAAAATTTTTTTTAAAAGGCTAGTTTGGTCTACAGGGTACATGAAGGGGAAGAGACAATTTAACAAGGAAAGAAAAGCAGACTGGGGCAAGGATGTGAAGTTCTTTAAAGAGGAGTTTTTGCTTAATCTCAAGAAAGATAGGAAACTACATTTTGCTTAAAGATGCTATGAATAAAGAAGCAATTTCTTTATTTGAATTCAGGTCTTCCTGATTCCAGATCCAGCACTTCATCTACTGAGCTACCTAGATGCTTCCAAAGAAGCAATATCATTATTAAATCACACAAATTACCATCTGAACATCTAAAGGAAAAGCTAAATGAATTACAGGAAAAGCTAGATTATAAGACATTGTTCTGAATGACTTCGATGTTTCTCTTTCAGACTTACACAAATCCCCTAAGAAGATAAACAAGATGAAAGTAAAACCTCCAAACATAATATCAGGAAAATTGGATATGATGGATCATTGTTAATTATTGAATAATAATCTTAAAGTATAAATAATCCTAGTTTTCAGCACTGAATAGGATCTTTAAAAAAAAACTGATTACATATTAAGTATTAAAAACTGACACATAAATGTAGAAAGGCACAAATATAAAATATATCTTTTACAAACCGTAATTTATGAAGAAAAAAACACAATGTAATTATCAGAATTTATAAGGGCAGAACTAAAATAGAGAATTAGAGGTAACACCAAGCTTTAATCTTCCCACTATTCCCCACCAATCAACTTTAAAATAACATCTCAAATCAAATTTTGGAACTGCAGAGGCAACAAAAGGAAAACATTTTTCCATCCTAAAACAATTTAAGAGGTCAGCAGGAAAGGTCAGTAATCCCAGAGCAAAGGCCAACTTGGAATTCATGCAGAGGCTTTGGCCATAACATCAACAGGAGGATCTTTGGGAGGTCTCAGCCTAGAGAATTAGATAAGGAGGTCAGACAGCTGGTACTGAGTGGCAATTCTATTACCAACTCAGTCACCAGTCATAGTGTCCTGGAGAAGAGAACACTTGTAGTTGGTTATGAGAAAGCAGATGTCTTAGAGTTCCAAGGCAGAGAGAAGTACTAGCATTTGAAACTATAGGAAAGCAGGGGCTCTAGGGTGCTGATTAGAAAAGCAAGGACCACATGTCTTTCTGGATCACACAACCTTGGAAGGACCTATCTGTATAAAAATATTTATATCAATTCTTATTGCAGTGGCAAAGAATAGGAAATCCAGGCAATGCTTATCAATTGTGGTGGAGTACTGTTGTGCTGTAAGAAACTATAAGGGAAGGGATTTCAGAAAAACATGTCAAGACTTACATTAAGTGAGAAGAAATGGATCATGGTTTCCAGTAATAGCAATGTTGTAATGAGGACCAACTTTGAAAGTCTTAACTATTCAAGACAATTCCAAAGGACTCAAGATGACAAAATGCTATTTAACTCCATAGAGAAAACTGGATGAACTTTGATTGTAAATTGAAATATAATTTTCTCATATTTTTTATTTATCTTCTGTTTTGTTATATGATTAATATGGAAATGCATTTCATATGATTTCATATGTGTATCACCTTTTTGATGGGGGAGGAGTGGAAGGGAGGGGGAAAAGAATTTGGAAGTCAAAATTTTAAAAGAAAGGTAAACATAAATAATATATATATTCTTAAAAAGCTAAATTAAAGTTTAAAAAATAACATAACATGTATAATCTATATTAGATTGGAGAGTTATAAAAATTTGGAACTCAAAGTCTTTTCCCCAAAAAATGAATGTAATTGGGGGGAAATGCTATTAAATTTTTTAAAAGAAATAAAAGACAAATAACATAAAATGATTGGAAATTAAAAAAAAAAAAGTCTGAAGAAATGTTCCAGCAACAGAGCATCTCTCATTTGTTGAGATTATCTGTAGGATATATTTCATGTTATTGGCACATACCTTAGTTGAACATATGTAGTTTTGTTTTAATCTTCATTTGACCCAAGGAAATACTAAAGAAGGGAAAGGGACCTGTATGTGCCAAAATGTTTGTGGCAGCCCTTTTTGTAGTGGCTAGAAACTGGAAAATGAATGGATGTCCATCAATTGGAGAATGGTTGGGTAAATTATGGTATATGAATGTTATGGAATATTATTGTTCTGTAAGAAATGACCAACAGGAGAAATACAGAGAGGCTTGGAGAGACTTACATCAACTGACGCTGAGTGAAATGAACAGAACTAGGAGATCATTATACACTTCAACAATGATACTGTTGGATGGAAGTGGATATCTTCAACATAGAGAAGAGCTAATCCAATTCCAATTGATCAGTGATAGACAGAATCAGCTACAACCAGAAAAGGAACACTGGGAAATGAGTGTAAACTGTGAGCATTTTTTTTTGTTTTTCTTCCCAGATTATTTTTACTTTCCGAATACAATTCTTCCTTTGCAACAACAACAACAACAACAAAATTCGGTTCTGTACATATATATTGTACCTAGGATATACTATAATATATTTAATATGTATGGGAATGCCTGCCATTTAAGGGAGGGGGTGGAGGGAAGGAGGGGGAAATTTCAGAACAGAAGGGAGTACAAAGGATAATGTAAAAAAAAAAAAATTACCTATGCATAGGTACTGTCAAAAAAATTTATAATTATAAAATTAATAAAAAAAATCTTCATTTGATAACAATAGGTATGTTGAAATAAATCATCTCTGTTGCCTTTTTTGTCATTGAATCTTATAAAATGTCAGCATATTTGCAGAATGTGCTTCACTAATTATTTTTGTTTTTCTAAAAAATTAGAGCAATAAAAGCAAGTGATTCAAACTTAATAATAAGATTAATAACTGATTATATGATACTTCTACTTTCTCTCTTCTCATTTTTTCTAAACCCTCTGCAGTCTAGCTTCTGACCTCTTCATTCTTTCCAGAGTTACTAATGATATCTTAATTGCCATAAGTAAGTGCCTTTTCTTAATTCTCATTTCTTGCCTCTCTGAAGCATTTTATACTATTAATAATCTTCTCTTCCTGGTCCCTCCATCTCCTCCGGGTTTTGTGATTATTTTCTCTTAATTGTTATCCTATTTGTACAACTTTATCTTTTCACTCACCTTTGCTGATTCCTCATTCCCCTAAATGTAAAGGTCCTTCAAGGATCTATCCTGGGTCCTCTTCCCTTTTATCTTTATATATCAATTGTTTATCATCTTCTAAGGATTCAATTATCATTTCTTTGTAGGTGATTTCTTTTTTTTTTTTTAATTAAAGTTTTTTTTTTATTTTCAAAACATATGCATGGACAATTTTTCAATATTGACCCTCGCAAAACCTTGTGTTGCGATTTTCTCCTCCTCCCTCCCCCTCCCCCAGACAGCAAGCAATCCATTATATGTTAAATATAGTAAATATATGTTAAATCCAAAATACGCATACATGTTTATACAATTATCTTGCTACACAAGAAAAATTAGACCAAAAAGGAAAAAAAATGAGAAAAAATGAAATGCAAACAAACAACAACAAAAAGAATGAAAATGCTATGTTGTGATCCACACTCAGTTCCCACAGTCCTCTTCTGGATGTAGATGGCTCTCTTCATCACAAAATCATTGGAACTGGTCTGAGTCATCTCATTGTTGAAAAGAGCCATGTCCATCAGAATTGACCTTTGAATAATCTTGTTGCTGTGTACAATGATTTATTTCCTGGTTCTGCTCACTTCACTTAGCATCAGTTCATATAAATCTTTCCAGGCCTTTCTGAAATCATCCTTGTTTCTTATAGAACAATAATATTCTATAACATTCATATACCACAACTTATTCAGGCATTCTTCATATGATGGGCATCCACTCAGTTTCCAGTTTCTTGCCTCTACAAAAAGGGCTGCCACAAACATTTTTACACATGTGGGCCCTTTTCCCACCTTTAAGATATCTTTGGGATATAAGTCCAGTAGAAATACTGCTGAACCAAAGAAAGGAAATGTACATTTTACAGTCCTTTGGGACTGCTCCCCAGAATGGTTGGATCAGTTCACAAGTCCACCAATAATGTATCAGTGTCCCAGTTTTCCCACATCCCCTTCAACATTCGTCATTATTTTTTTTGTGTCATTTTAGCCAATCTGAGAAGTGTGTAGTGGTGTCTCAGAGTTGCCTTAATTTGCATTTCTCTGATCAATCGTGATTTAGAGCATCTTTTCATATGATTAGAAATGGTTTTAATTTCTTCATCTGAAAATTGTCTGTTCATATCCTTTGCCCATTTATGAATTCGAGAATGGCTTGAATTTTCTGTAGGTGATTTCTTGATTTATATATCCAGCTAGAGTCTCTCTTCTGAATCCAATACCCCATCTCCAACTGATTATTAGTCATTTCAAACTGTATGTCCCATAGACAACTGAAACTCATCATGTCCCCCCCCACCTCTCTTATCTTCCAAACTTTCCTATTTACTGTCAAAAGTACCACCATTCTCTCAGTCACCCAGATTTTCAATTTCAGTATCATTCTTAACATATTTCCAGTCAGATACCAAATCATATCATTTCTTTATTTGCTATATTTTTTCTATACATCCTTTTCTTTGTACTCACAGAGTTCAAGTTCTCATCATCTCTTTCCTAGGCTATTGCAATAGCTTTCTCATTGGTCTCTATACCTCAAATATCTCTCTATTCCATTTTGTTCTCCACTCACTGGCCAAAGTGATTATACTATATAATAGGTTTAACCTTTTGAGACACACACATACATACACACATATACACATACACACATGTATACATTAATAAACTTCAATGGCTCCCATTACTTCCACAATCACATATACAATTGTCTACTTGGCAATTAAGTCTCTTTACAGCCTAGTTCTTTTCTGCTTTTAATTTTCACACTTTATTCCCCTGCACAAACATGATCCAGTGATACCAATCTAACTCTTCATCATACACAAAAATCTACCTTCTATTTCTATGCCCTTTCACTAGTATCTTCCAGGCCTCCAATGCTCTTATCTCTGTATCTTTGGCTCTCAACATCTCCTGACTTCCTTCAAGACTCAACTCAGGTACCACCTATAGCCTTTCTAAGGTTCCTCCATCTATGTGAATCTTCCTATCTAAGTTCTCCTCCAACTACTCAGTATTTACATTGTATGTTCCTATTTATATACATGTTTTTCTCTATTAGAATGTAACATCCTTGAGGGCAGGAATTATTTTGTGTATTTTTGTCTTTCTTTATATCCCTAGGACTTAAATAGTTCTTGACATATAATAAATGCTCATTGATTGATTGACTATTTAAGGATTTGGAAAATATTATATATATATATATCAATCATCCTACTTGATCCTTACAACAATCCTGTGAATCAGATGCTACAATTATTAATTCTTACTTTATATATGTAGAAATTGAGACTAAAGGGATTCCATGATTTGCCCATGATCAAATAGCTAGTAAATGTCTGAGGAAGGTTTCCAACTTGAGGGTGGAGAGAACTGTGGATTGAGAATATTGCACGTACTGTCAAACTTCATATATTAATGAGTTTCACTAAATGTTTTCCCTCTTTCTTTTTTAAATCTTTATTTTAAAGTATGACTTATCTGGGTTAAAGAGAATAATGGAAAATATTGAAAAATTATGATATAGATAAAAAAGTCAATAAATTTAATTCATAAAACAAAAAAAGGAAAAGAAAGAAAAAAGCAAAGAAATGAGTATATATCATTTAAAAAATTTAAATGAATGAATTAATCATTACTGAAAATATATAAAATAGAAATTCTATAAATAAGAAATAAAATTGAAAAATAACTGTAGAAGTTATAAATAAAATAAAGTAAAAGATGAATAATATAGAGACACCATTAACTAACTTGGTTTTTTTAAAAAGAGGCACAGAAACCAAATGAAGAGAGGAAATTTATAATAAATAGAAAAGAAATAGAAAACCTTATCAAAAACCAATAAAGGCTCACAAGCCATAAAACTTAAATGAAATGAATGAATATTCAGAAATTTTCAATACTCAAAATAACAGAACTAGAATGAGAGAATATAACCAAGTCAGTTTCAGAAGAAAAGACTGAATATCCTACAGAAAAATAATCTTAATTGATTTTCAGTTTAATTCTGTCAAATATTGAAAGAACAATTAAACTTTATGCTACATGAATGCTTCATACATACAAAAAAAAACACATATAAAGAAGATATCTTGTTTATGACACAAATAGTTTTTGCAGTCAAACCAAGAAAAACTAAAACAGAAAGTTATATGCCAATATCACTAATCAGTATTGACCTATAAATAATATGACCAATAACTAAATTACTGGTAAAGGTGCAATAGAAACATATTCAGAAAGTATTCACTATAATCAAGTTATTCCAGAAATATAAAGATGGCTTAACTTTATGAAATTGTAAATGTAATAAATTATGTTAATAAGAAACATTAAAATCACATGACTATATCAATAGATGCAAAAAAGCTTTCTCAATATATAACACTTTTTTCATTTTTTATTAAGCTTTTTACTTTCAAAACATATGCATAGATAATTTTCAATTTTCACCCTTGCAAAACCTTGTTCCAAATTTTTTTCTTCCTCCCTTCCCCCACACTCCCTCCCCTAGACTGCAAGTAATCCAAAATATGTTAAACGTGTACAATTTTTCTTATATAACACTTTTTAATTTAAAAAAGCTAGTAGAAGTAGATGGATCTTCCCTTAATAAACACCTATCTAAAACCAGGATCTAACATTACTTATAAGAGGGAAACATTAGAAACTTTCCTAAACAGATGAGGAATAAATTAATGGAGTACCTTTATATGGGGCAGCTAGGTAGTGAGGATAAAGCTGTCATCTGTAAAATGAGTTAAAGAAATAAATGGCAAACTATTCCAATATCTTTACCAAGAAAACCCCAAATAGGGTCACAGAGTCAAACATAATTGAAAAATGATCAAAACTTTCATGCCATTATTATCTGAGATATTGCTATAATTATCAACTATAGCATTTAGAAAAGAAAATAAATTGAAGGAAAAGATATAAGCAAACAGAATATAGAGGCATATATGAATATGATTTGAGTAACCAAAAAAATCACAATTTTGCACTTTAAAAAGTGTTACTGTTTTAGTAAGGAAATCTAAACGTAGAGGTCTGGGGGCAAGGCAAAGTTAAGCAATACTCTGACCTAGTAAAACTCGCTAATAAACTACAGTAATACCATATTCTAATCTGGGAAGGCAGATGAATGGAGTGGTTAATGAAAAGTTCTGTTACTAAATAATTATCATAAGATATTATAAGAAATACAATATGGTATAGCAGAAAAAGTGCTGGGTTCAAATCCTATCCCCATGGGAGCCTAAGTAGGTCATTTAGCCTTCTTGTAATAAGTCCTTAAGTATCAGATAAAGTTTCCACTTTAGATAGTTCCAATCCTTTCAAAGAATTAGAACATTAAAATATTATTTAACAGAGTAATTTTTTTTTTATGATTCAAAAATCCTTACAGTTAGTTCCTAAGAATTTTCATTAAGAACATTATCATCTTACTATAGATAAGTGAAAGCATTTGTTGACAGAGTTCTAATTAAATTTACTGGAATGTGATACTCAAGCCCACCCAGCAGCAGGATGATATCCCTCAGGGAGTTCTAAAATCCATTAGATCTCATCAATCTCCTTGGGTGGATTAAGTAAAATCATCACCATCTTCTGGTCTTGTTGTAGCCCTTTCTACTTATCAAAGAGATCTTCAACCTTGAGGGAAGTATATTAGAGACTTATCTCAGTTTGAAACAGATAGAGTTTGTAAAATTCAGTCTCTCTCCTCAGCATTGTTCCAATGATTTCTGGGGAGCATTCCAGTTGGATATATGGTAGTTGAGAAATTTCACTGGTTCCTTGGAAGAAAGTTAACTAAATCATACCACATCTCTGGCAGGAGATGCAATTTCAGACAAAACCTTCCTTACAAATTCACATCTGCTAGGGCTGTCTGTGTTTTCACATCCTAGTTTCACATTTTGCTTCCCCCAGTGGAGTCACTATTTCTGAGGAAAGCATCTGTGTAAAATGAAATCTGCAGTTAATGAAAATGTGTAATGAGAGTTAAAAGCAAAAGTCTACCAGTCATCATTTCTCAAGAAAACTTTTTCATCTATCTAAAATTGTATATGCTGGCACACATATTGGGAATGAGCTAAGCTCTCCCAGTTTGGATTTTATTTTTTTAATCTTCTAATTTTTCTTTTTAAAAGCATAAAAATAATGTTTTGAACTTGCACTTAGCACCAGGAGAATTAAGTCATCAAAAGTCAAGCTTTCTCCCACCACCATAAGTTAGTAATGTTTTTTATAGAAAAAAAAATTAGTACAGTATATTTACTACTTATATTCATCTTGTTATTCAATCTTAAATTTAAAAAATTACACAAACTACAGAAAAGAATTTCCATCCAACTAAGAGATATGTTACATACATGTCTTTAAACCAGAGCCCATATTCCCCTAGATTTTGTATATACCTATGGGAAAGCAAACCCAGATTTCTGGGAAAGGCCTTTGTAATAACTATTTAATAAGCAACCTTAATAAATCCCATTTCTAAAAGTTTGACTGACTGGTAGTAAAGGAAAAACATCATAGATGAAGACTACTGAAAAACAGTACTGGAAAATCATCCCAAGTCTCAGAGTTACTCTTAGAATCCTGAAAAGTCAGCCACTCTCTAGTGCCCCAGGCTATCAAGGCAAGTGGAAGTTAAGGAAAATGGCCCAGAGGAAGCCAAATATATTCATGGGGAATATGATTTGATCTAGAGTCAAACTGAATTATTGCCTAGCATAGTGACCTATACATAGATGCCATTAAACATATTTACATTCTACATCATTATTATCTCTCTACTCTTCAATTTCTTCTTAAGCCATCACATCTACCTTTTATCTTGATACTTTTGTGTGTCAGTTCAACTCTATATTGTCTTCATTTCTTAAGTCCCAATCCCTTTATCCTATCACTGATCTTGCCCTTCAAAGCCCCAGTCTTGCATTACCCCTACCATTCATTGCCTTCATTTTTATTTATATGCTGCTTAAATTAATTGGAGAAAACAAAAATCCATGCTGATTGAGTCCAATAGAATTAGTTACATAATCTCAACTGAGTTTTCCTTCAATGAGTCAATCCTTTTATAAATCCCTAATTGATTTAGTGTCCTATTTACCCCAGTGGTCCTATGATCCCAGTCCAAACTATCCATTGCTCTTACTCTCCCCACCTTCTCAGGTAAGAAACTAGACTCATATTGCTCTAAAAATATTTGGGGCCATTCTCTGAGAACTTTCTACTCTTCCCTCCTTATTACATATCACTCAGATACCATCCCCCATTATCTCTTCATTCATCCCTATTCCCCTTGAAGAGATAATCTTGCTAAGGCAAAACTCTCTCTGTAAACAAAAGTATCCCATTCCTTTCTTTTTTTTTCTCTAGTAGATTGTTCTTTCTATCATGCCCACTCTTTCACTAAAGCTGTAACTCTCTATTTACAGGTTATTCCCTAATGTCCATATCTCCTCATACTCCTAAAATCTCTTTTGATCTATTTATCCTCCCTAATTATCATTCTTTATCTCTTTTCCCTTTCATGTATAACTTCCTTGAGAATATAATCTACAATAGGTGCCTCCACATTCTTTCCTCTCATTCTTTTCTTGACTCTATATTATCTGGTATCCAACCATATACTTTTCTTCAAAGTTTTTTTTTTTTTTTTTTTTTTTTTTTATGATTCAAAAGTCCTTAATTGCTAAATCAGGTAGACTTTTCTAAATCCTTATGCTTAATCTCCCTGCAGCTTAAATCTTAAATTTAAATTTACTTAAATTTACTGTCAATAGCCCTTTTCCCCTCCACACTCTTTTTTTCTCTCTAGATTTTAAGGATGTTGCTTTTTCCTGATTCTCCTACTTGTCTGACACTATTTCTTCTCACCATCCTTTGCTGGATCTTCATATTATATCTGCTAACCATTAGGGTCCTCCAAGGCTTTTTTTCTGAGTCTTCTTTACTTCTCTTCCTTTACTAATATACTTAGTGATCTCATTATCCTGTGGATTTCTTTATTGTCTCCAAATGATTTTCAAATCTATGACATTTTAACCTCTTTCTCACATCCTTAAATGTTTTAAACATTCCCAACCAGATATTCTGTAGTTATCTTATATGTCCAAAATGGAATTCACTTTCTTTCTCTCAAAATCTTTACATCTTCTTAATTTTCATATTACTGTTAAGTCACACTAACCTCCCAGACCTGCCACAAAAGCGTCATTTTTGATTCCTCACTTTCTCTCAGCTACTATTTCTGGATCTCAGACTTTTATCTTTATTTTTTTTTCAACTTTTTTTTCACTCCCTCCTGTTAGTGTACTTTTTTTAATTAAAGCTGTTTGTTTTCAAAACATGTGCATAGTTTTTAACATTCATGTTTGCAAAATCTTGTATTCCAAAATTTTTTTTCTTTCCTTTCCCCCCACCCCTCCCCTAGATGGCAAGTAATCCAAAATGCTAAACATGTGCAATTATTCTATACATATTTCCACAATTATCATGGTGCATAAGAAAAGTCATATCAAAAAGGGAAAAAAATGAGAAAGAAAACAAAATACTAGCAAACAACAATAAAAAAAAGTGAAAACACTATGTTGTGATCCACACTCAATCCCTACAGACCTCTCTCTGGGTACAGATGGCTCTCTTCACCACAAGACCATTGGAACTGGCCTAAATCACTTTGCTGTTGAAAAGGGCTGTCCATCAGAATTGATCATTGTATAATCTTGCATTTCACTTAGCATCACTTCATATAAGTCTCTTCAGGCCTCTCTGAAATCATCGTGCTAATTGATTGTTTTTTATAGAACAATAATATTCCATAACATTCATATACAATAACGTAGTCACTCATTCTTCAACTGATGGGCAGCCACTCAGACTTTTATCTTTAAAATGAATAGAGTAGATTAGTTGATATCTAAGGTGACTTCTAGCTCTAAATCTTTATAAGAGAATGCAAAAGAGAAAAATGCACAATCAATGATCAAAGCTGTGAATATGAATGTGATGCTCTCATACATGAAAAAAGAAGAGCAGAATATGTTTGAAAATAACATCCAATGTGTTGTTTACTAGAAAGATTCCTGTACATAAAAGATCCACAGAGACTTAAAATAAGGAACTAGTAAAAAATCTATCATTCTTCAGCTGAACTCAAGAAAGCAGATAAAACAAATATGCCCTGAGTGTAATAATATTGAAATAATTCCAGGGAAAGCCTACTAAGTTAAAGAAGGAAATAGATTTTAAAGTCATAGTTATGGAAGAACTTCAGTGTATTTTTTTTAAATTTAAATATAAGCAAAAAAGAATAAATAAGGAGACCTGAATAGATTTTTAGAGAAGTTAGACATGATAGAACTCTTGCAATTATTAAATGGAAATATAAAAGAGTATTCATATTTCTTAGCTTTGGTAGTATCAGAACTCTATATGACAAGAATTTTTAGGGAAAATAGAAATATCTGGGAGAAACTAGGTATAGATCAATACTTTACATATTGATATTATATTTTAGCTTTATAATCCTTTGGTATTTTGATTTGTATGACAATGAATAAGTAAGTTGATTGACTTAAGTAGCATTGTCATTTTTATTATATTGGTTTGGTTTACCATGGGCAGTTAATATTTCTCTAATTATTTAGATCTGTATCTTCATACTTACATATAATATCTTATCATATCCAAAAATAAACTCTAGATACATGACAGGCATAGAAGGATAACCATAAACAAATTAGTGGATCAAGAAATACATTATCTTTCAAAGCTATGCATAAAGGAAAAGTTCATGACTAAACATTAAATAAAGAGTATCACAGAAAATGAAATGGATGATTTTGATTACACATAATTTAAAATTTTTTACACAAATTCAATGCAGCTAAAATTAGAAGAGAAATGAATAACTGAGGAGAAAATTTTGTACCAACTTTCTTAGAATAAAGGTCCCCTTTCCAAGATATACAAAGAACTGAATAAGAACCATCCTTAATTGATATGTACCAGCAGTTTTCAAAGGAATAAATCAAAGCTATTAATAGTCATGTGAAAAAATTCCAAATTACTAATAGAAATATGTAAAATAAAGCAGTTCTGAGATCTTATCTTATATCCCACAGATTAGCAAAGTTATCAAAAATGATAAATGTGGAAAGTAATATAGGAAAAACTGGCATATTAATGCTTTATTGGTAAAACTATAAATTGACCCAGTCATTTTAAAAAGCAATTTGGAATTATGACCCCTAAAGTTTCAAAACTCTATAAAACCTTTGATCCACATATACCACTGCTAGGGTTATAACCAAAGAAATTAAGGAAAGAAGAAAAATACCCATAAGTATAAGTATGTGTCATGCATATTTACATATGCCTATATAATAAATATCTGCATACACATTCAGGTAGCATAATTTTCATTCCCTAGTTGATAATGTTTAATTATATAAAATTATTTTGGTTTTTGGTTTTTTGCAATAGCAAAGAATTAAAAACCAAAGAGATATTCTTCAATTAGGGAACAGAAATTATACTACATGAATATCATGGAATACTATTATGCTGTGAAAAATAATAAAAGGGATGATTTCAAAGAAACTTTGAAACTGATACAAATACAGGTGAGTCGTTTATGCCATTACAATATTATAAAAACATGCAATTTGGGGTTTTGGGGGAAGGGGTTTTGCATTTTAAAAATATTCCAATTTTATTGATATCTTGTCTTATGTTTCTTTTCAAGATTTTGACAGATTCATTTCCATCTTATAAAACTTTAGAATTCACTTAGATTTCAATTATCAGTTCAAATTAAACATAATTTTTTTCTGTTTATTTTGGTATCTTTTTTTTTTTAATTAAAGCTTTTATTTTCAAAGCATATGCATGGATAATTTTCAGCATATACCCTGCAAAACCTTGTGTTCCAAAATTTTTCTCTCCCTTCCTTCCACCCCTTCTCCTAGACAGCAAGTAATCCAATATAAAAACATGCAATTTTGAAAGACTTAAGAACTCTGTTAAAAAAAAAAAAATGACCAATAACAATTCCAGAAAACAAATGATAAATTATGCTACTTACACAGTGAAAGAGATAGATGGATTCAGGGTACAAAGTAAGATGGGGGAAAAGAGAGAAAGGAAGAAACATGATTAAGGGGGGAATTTGTTTTCCTGGACTATGGATATTTGTTACAAGAAATTGACCTTTATGTCCCACCTACCCCCCAACTCCAGTAGATTGGAGAAAGGAAAACTGAAGGGAGGAAAAAAAAAAACAACACAATGACATTCTGAGATGTCAAGCATCACTGAGGCTAAAGGCACACTGAATCAGTCAGGTTTTTGGTGACTCAGAGGTCACATATGGCCCAGACCTTTCTGAGTTGTCTTTTGTACATCAGATCCTCACTCCCAGGTGTGATGGTCATGCTCAGTTAGGTTCCTAACTGATTGTCTAATGGATTTGTTTACAGTTTTTCCTGCACTGTCCTGGCACATCAGCAGATAGGGTCACAATGCAGATAATTTTTCATTTGAGGACAATTCATTCTTCTGGATCCTGCTGAGTCACTGGAAATTTCTGTCTGCAGCTGGACACAATGGCCAGCAATCAACTGCTGGGGTTGTTTTTTGTTTTCATTCAGGGAGCAGGTTGCTACTTTATTTTCCTAAACTGTTGATAAATGACCACTAGTAGGGATGTTAAATTTTTTCTTCAAAAAATCTAAGTTTTAGATTTTTGATATAGAAACATAGAGTATTATTTTATGATAGCACTAATCTCTCAATAGTTCTCTAATGTCAATATTTAAGTCTCACTCATCATCCCCATAACTTAGCAGAATGCTCCCTGGTCAACAATTGTGTAAATATGTTCTCTCCCTGTTAGAAATTAAATTCCTTATTATGTCCCAAAGCATATAAAAGCTAAACAAAAATTATAGCCTAAAGGCTATAAAAGTATGCATAGCCTTTGATCCAGCAAATATTCCAAAGAGATTTTCTTTTAAAGAAATGAATCTATTTGTACAAAAATATTTATTATGGCTGGAAATTGAAGGGATGCCCATCGAGTGGGGAATGGTTGAACAAATTGTGGTATGTAATTTAATGGAATATAATTGTGCCCTAAGAAAGGATGAGCAGATTGATTTCAGTAAAACATGGAAAGATTTACATGAATCGATGCAAAGTGAAATAAGCAGAACCAGAAGAATAATTAAACAGTAACAGTAATATTTATACAATGATCAGCTGTGAATGACTTGGCTATTCTTAGCAATAAAATGATCTAAGACAATCCCAAAGAATTCATGATGAAAAATGTTATCTGCCTCCAGAAAAAGAATTAATGTTGTTTGAATACAGACTATTATTTTTCATAAAAAACTATTTTTCACTTTCTTTTTTGTGTTTAAGTTTCCTTGGTCAAATTTTTCATTCTTTCCCTTGCAAAGGCCTCATTGTGAAGGGGGGAAGCAACAAAAGAATATAATTAAGGAAATGTTTTACATGATTGCACATATGTAACCTAGATCAGATTGCTTACTGTCTCAGGAAAGGGGAAAGGAAAAGAAAGAGGGATTAAATTCAGAACTCAAAGCTTTAAAAATAAAAATAAAAAAATGTTATAGTTGTTGTAGGTATAATTAGGAAAAAATGTATTATTTTAAAAAAGAAAGTAAGTAAATTCCTTAGGAGTAAGGATTGTCTTTGCTTATGTATTTGTATCCAGGGCACAATGCTTAGCTTAAAATACTAAATGCTATTCTTTTCAAGAAAAAAACTATAATCACTGTATTTTGCCTTTCCCCAACTGTCTCCAAAGAACAAATTGTATACCTCTTTCCAATTTGTAAAGGCACACAAGGTAGCTATCCTTGTTAAACCTATAGAGTATTAGTTACAATTCTTCCTCTTACTTCAGTATTCTGAGTAATTCCTCATTCCCATATCACCACAAGGGATAGATTTAGAGCCAAGTTCAAACTCATTCTTTTCAGATGAAGAATCCAAGATCCAGCAAGGTTGAAAGTATATTCAAAGTCATACAGATACTAAGGAACAAAACCAGGAATGAGACCTACCTCTTCTGACCCTCAGGTTCATCTTCTTTTCCAATGGACCATACTGCCAACTGTGCTAGTTCTAGTGAGATTGCCCAATACCCTATACCTTCGATTTGAATGATTTTCTAAAACAGAAACCATATGGTCACATTTCAGATACAGGAGTCACATTTTATACTAAGGAAAGATTTGGTTTTAAAATCGAGAAAGAAATTGAAAATACTGTGAAGTCAAAATAGGAAATATATAGGAAATAGGAAATGCCTCCAAAATAGGAAAAAAATATCCTAAATCACCCATCAATCAAAATATCTTTAAACAATTTTAACTGGAAAGGGATTAGAATTTTTTAAAAATAAGTTATTGTTTTAGAGAACAGATAGATAGATCTGATATGATTACTATGGAAATAATTATATGTAAATTTCATTTGTGACAATATCCAGGTAAACCACTTAAAAACATACATACATACAGGTAAGTTATATAGAAACAGGAAGCAGTATTTCTCCTCAAATAGAAGAGGGGAGAAGAGGGAAAAAAAGAAAGAACTAGGCAAAAAGTTATTAAGAAAAACTAATGATTGAGAAGAAAATGCACCTAAATAAAAAGACTTCAATTTATGGGTAACCACATCATTACATTATAAGTTTTCTTCCTGCTACAACAGGATTCGAGGGAGCATGGGTAATCAAAGGAAATACAATAGGTGCTTTTTTGTCCAGGAATGTTAGAAACCTAACTAAAATTAACTCAATGACCAATCTAAACAGAATGGAGATGAAGAGGGGATTCTCAAATCATCCTCATCCCAAAGAGATGCTCACATTGAGATTTCAAGTCTTAAGAGGAGAGCAGCCAGTCTTGAATCTCACATTCTCTCTGTAGCATATGCTCACTGAGTCTGTACAATGACTCTTACTATACTTACAATTGGCTTCACTTCTCAAATGATTATTTCATTTTCTCTCTAGTATGGTTAAATCTACATAAATTAATTGTATGACTTGATTCTATTGTACTCTGTAGAATCACTATCCCTTAGTGCTGGTCTATGCTTGGGTGGAAAAAAAGGAGGAGAAATAAAAGAAGGAGGAATTGTATTCCAGCCACCAGATCACAATCCTAGGCATTCACAATGCACAGTGTTTATTCTCATTCCACTCTCTCTTTCAAGCATTTTCCCAAAGCCTCCCCCCAACACCTTTCTTACTCCATAATCTTATGAAAAACACATTAAAGCAAATGTCTCCCACAACCAAACAGCTAGCTAGAGGAGACTTGGGACTTACTCCTTTTACATAGAAGTAAATAGAGGGCCAGGGATATGAAGTAATTTGCCTAAAGTCACCCTGTTAATAAACATCAGAGGAGGGAGAATTTAAAAGGAAGATTTAAACCCAAATCATCTGACTTCAGTGATAGTGTTCTAAGCTGCTATAATAGTAGGGCTGGAATTTCAAGTTCATCATTGGTAACATATACAAGTAGAATAATGATAGAATTTCTCCTGCCTAACCTGCATCCTTCAACTCTCAATACAGATAGAACCTTGTCTCCTTATTGGGGACCACTTAGAACCATCATTTTAATTTTTAAAGCTTTTTATTTTCAAAACATATGCATAGATAGTTTTCAAAATTCACCCTTGCAAAGCCTTGTGTTCCAATTTTTTTTCTCCCTTCCTTTTCCCATCCCCTCCTCTAGATGGCAAGTAATCCAATATATGTTAAACATGTGCAATTCCTCTATATATATTTCCACAACTATCATGCTGAACAAGAAAAATTACATCAAAAAGGAAAAAAAAATGAGAAAGAAAACAAAATGCAAGCAAACAACAATGAAAAGAGTGAAAATACTCAGTTGTGACACCCAGAGAAGGAACACTGGGAATTGAATGTAAAATATTAGCACTACTGTCTATCTACCCAGGTTATTTATACCTTTGGAATCCAATACTTAACGTGCAACAAGAAAATTGGATTTACACACATATATTGTATCTAGGTTATACTGTAACACATGTAAAATGTATGGGATTGCCTGTCATCTAGGAGAGAGAGTAGAGAGAGGGAGGGGAAAATCTGGAAAAATGAATACAAGGGATAATGTTATTAAAAAAATTACTCATGCACATATACTGTCAAAAAAATTTATAATTATAAAATTAATAAAAAAAAATACTAAGTTGTGATCCACACTTAGTTCCCACAGCCTTCTCTCTGGATGCAGATGGCTCTCTCCATATTGGCTACTGGAAGTGGTCTGAATCACCTTACTATTGAAAAGAGCCAATTCTGTGAGAATTGATCATTATATAATCTTTTTGTTTCTGTGTATTATGTTCTCTTGCTTCTACTCACTTCACTTAGCATCAATCCATGTAAATCTCCCTAGGCCTTTTTTGAAATCATCCTGCTGGTCATTTCTTACAGAACTATAACATCTCCTAGTTCTCAGACTTCCTTCATGTGCCAGTTTAAATTTCATCTTTTGCATCTTATCTTTTCCAATTCCTATGAATACTAATGCCTAGCTTCCGTTAGCTCCAATTTATCCTGTTTGTCTTGTTAGTACTTTAGACATTTTGATTTTGTCTCCATTTTCTGCAGGCTCCTTCAGTGGAGGGACTATTTTTTGGTATCCACAGTGAATAACACAATCCCTGATGCACAGTGGATAATAAATTTTTGTTGACTTGATTTGACATACAAGGGCAGAACTTGCTCGCTTCAATTTCTTCTTGGAAAAGATACTGGTTAGTATTTAGTTATATTTTACTAAATCATATTTGATTATAAATTGGAGAAGATTAATTGTCAAAGTATGAACAAAATATGTCTATATTTTGAGTCACAATACCAGCCAGGGTTTGTAATAGTAATGTGAATATTGCTTATGCTTCATCATATATATATTCTCTATGTTTGTTGGAGGCATATGAAAGGTCCTCCTGGGATCTGCATGTTTACCTATGTGCTGCTGATTTGAGGCAGTTGTGGAAGCTTATTCCCAAACTCCCTAAATCCCAATTCAAGGAATCAAAATCTCAATGAGCCAACATAAGAAGCTATACTCTTTAAGGGAATATTTGTTGTTGTTATTGAGCCATATCAGTCATGACTCTAATGATTTAGAAAAATATAACTAAATACTAACTCATAGCATGCCTGTGATATGTTATTTTATTGCAAGCAAACACTAAAGAATATATCATAGAGATTTTTTTCTTAAATCATTTAAATAAGTTTTCTCATTTAGCAAAAATACAATGCCACAAGATTTTTTAGCCACCATCAGATCTTGTAAACTGTTAGAGTTGAAAGGAAATGTCTAACATACTAACAAGACAAACAGAATAAATTGGAGATAACTGAAGGTAGGCACTAGCACTAATAGGAATTGGGAAAGACAAGATGCAAAAGATGAAATTTTAACTGTCACATGAAGGAAGTCTGAGAACCAGAAGATGGAGATAGGAAGAAGAAAGTTCCAGTGGTGGAAGAAAGCTCCTGAAAATGCTCAGAGTGAAGAGACAGGATATCTTGTAGAAGGGATATCAAGGAGGCCAGTGTCACTGAATCATAGAGTGTAAGGGAGGTGAAAGTGGGGAGAAATAACACTTTAGTAGGAAGGGACTAGATTGTGAAGTGCTCTAAAAGTAAACCAAGGATTTTAACCTTGATCCTGGAAGTATTAGAGAGCCCCTAGGATTGACTAAATGGGAAGAAGGAATGACATGGTCAGATTTGCATTTTAAGAAGATTAATGGATGGATTGGAGCAGAGAGAGACTTGGAGGCTGGGAGACCAAACAGAAGACATTCCAATAGTCTAAGAATGAAGTGATAAGCACCTGTACCAGGGGAACAGTGGTGTCAAAAGAAAGAAGAATGCATGTAAGACACGTAAAGAAGGTAGTAACAATTTTTGTTGCTATTGTTTCAGTCATATTCATGACCCTATTTGGGATTTTTGTGACAAAGATATTGAAGTGGTTTGCCATTTCCTTCTCCAGGTCATTTTATATCTGAAGAAATTGAGGCAAATAGGGTGAAGTGACTTACCCAGGGTCACATAGCTAGTAAGTATCTGAGACTGAATTTAAACTCACATCTTCCTGGTTCCAGACTGAGCACTCTCTCCACTATGCCATCAGTATCAATAGAACATAGAAATAAATTGGATATTGCAGGGTGGGGCAGGAGAAGAAAGAGTGACGTGGTATAAAGAATGACACTCAGGTGAACAGGAAGATATTAGTGCCCTCAAAAGTAATTGAGAAATTCTGAAGATAGAAGAGTTTCAGGGTTGTTGGGGGAAGTAATAAGTTTGGATACAGACATATTCAGTCTAAGATAATAATTAATGACCATTTATTAAATATTAAATATCAAGTACACATCATGCTAAGTGACAAAAGAAAGACAATGAACAGTCCCTGCCTTTAAGAAAATTACATATCTATGAGACATCCAGCTCAAAATGTAGGCAGTGGGAGCCAGGAGACTAGAGGTCAAAAGAAAGATTAGGGTTAGATGAAAAGATCTGAAAATGATGTGCATTGAGATATAGTGAAATCCACAGAAAATTTTGAGGTGATCAAATAAACTTAATCGATCAGTGCTTTAAACAACAAAAATAGAACCCAAGTCCTGACATCAAATACAGTTTTTTCTCCTATACCACACTTTTTTCAATCAATCAACAAATAAATATTGAGTGTCTACTTTGTTCTTAAAGCCCTAAATGACAGCTTCTTATATTTTCCAAAAGATCTTTTAATAAAAATTCTAAGTATAGATGTTGCTTAGAAATAAATATTGGCTAGATGTCTGTTACAATAGGAAGCTAAATGATTCCTCCATTACCTTATTGATGAATATGTTTTTCTTATTTTCAATTTGTGTGCCTCTTTGACATTTATCCTTTATTTCATAAGCCAAATAGAAGCAGCCTAGTAACTAAAATACTAAACAACAATAGAAAGACAGCAGAAAGATTCAAATCTGACCTTTGACACTTACTAGCTAGTTTACTAGCTTACCTCATAAGCCAAAGTCAAGTTATGAATTGACTGGTCTTTTTCATAAACAAATATGGGTTTTCAGATTCTCTGAAATGAAGTCAGAACTTAATTTTCTACAATTTAAGTCAATTTTAACCAAACTATTTTGTCAACATAATGCATACTACTCCTGTATTTTTTTTTTTTTTTTTTTTTTTTTTTTTTTTGCTGACAAACTTTATATATTTGGACAATAAGCAACCAAAATTTGACCTTTATGATGACTGAGGATCTCAAAGCAAACTGCACATTCTCTTTGTTTTAATCTTAATTAATGTCATAAAATGAATTAGTTTCCAAAAATGCAAATCATGAAGACAAAAAGCATTTATTATTAATATGCACATAGTTGCAAGGCCCCCCAAAGATTTCCCTGTTCAGCTTGCCCAAAGCAATTCATTTAAACTATACTATTTCTAAAATAACAAGTTAAGTTGCTTAATTGCCATTTTCCAATTATTTTGGAAGCCAAGTCAGTTTTCAAAATTATTGATCCACAACGATACTGTCAAAATCTATTAGTTCAATGCAGATTTGCAAATTGTTTTGAAAAATCCAGTAGCATTTTTAAACAAAATTTATACCCTGATTTGAAACTGATTTGGCTTCTGGGAAAAATACTATTTATCTCAAAATCAACAAGCTATAAGATCAAGGTCTATCTCTGATATTTGACCTTATTACCTTGAGCAGCTCATGGAACCATTCAGTGTTCTAGGCAGATTCCTAAAACTGTAAGTGTTAGAGAGAATATTGGCCTGCTTTTGTAAAGGGAGTTTCCTTACCTGAGATTTCCCAAAGCCAGTGAAACCACAAGACCAATTCCTATATCCTTTCCCATGATATAACCTCATACCTCCTAAATACACTATGATAGAACCAGTTTAAAAGAACCAATGGTGAAAGATTGACTACTATGACATTTTAAGAAAGATCATTTTATTGTTTTGTTTTGTTTTGTTTTTTTTAAGTGTAGGGCTTCTCTGAGTAAACTCATAAGAGAGTAATGAGAATAATAGTATAGTTCTCCTAGGTGTCCAAATTAAAAAGTGAGTGTCAATACTGGGATAGTAAACAGGGGATTTAACAGTAGGAAAACAATTTAAGAAGAGAAGTAATAAAGATCAGTTATATTTGGTTCCAGACACTGGCAGGAGCATGTTGGTCTGTAATGGTAGCAGCATGCTATAATTTTGTGTTCCCCAAACCAAACCATAATGCAGAATGGATGTCTAAATTTTCTGCCTGCAAGCTACCAGCATGTTCTGTTGCCCTGGCAGATGGTGAATCTAAAAGTCAAACTATGCTAAAGGTGCTTATCTGACACATCTCTGATTTAGTTCTCAGGTCATTTGTAGGTAATCTAAGTCCTAGCAGATAGACCTTTTAATTTAAAGGAGAAGGAGATTTGTCACTTTTCCCTTACCAGTTAAGTTGATGTAGTCCCAGGACCTAATCATAGAAAAACAGTAAATAATGAGGTGATAAAATAACTGTTAAAATGCTGCCAAGAGGTGATCTCTTTAGGAAAAATTCCCTTGAATGAATTAAAAATAGAGCAGCCCATAAGACACACGGTAACTAAGCATGCTCAATTGACTCTTATAGTTCTGTACAATTAAAGCCAACTCTCCTATAGGCTATATGTACTTACAAGAAAGAATATCTCTTACTTTTTGAGGGGAGAGGGGAAAGGTGGTATCATAGACCAACTAATCTTGCTGTATCACCCTAGCAAATGTTTTTTTCTAAAAGCTAATCTGTATGACGGATGTCAGTGAAAAAGAGGGGAGATTCAAGGGAGGGGAGAGTGTAAGCACAAATACAAGAAGCCCCTAACTCCAGAGGATTGCCTTTAGAACTCTGAGGGCAAAAGTTATTAACCATTCTCTGGAAATTTGATCAAAGAATGAGAATGGGAGTTGAGAAAAGTAGCTAGCCCCAAAATAGGGAGCCTCACTTAGTATATACCAAAAATGGTAAATGGCTGTCAAAAAGCTAACACAATTTAAAAAATTATTTCTTTTAAATTTTTTTATTAATAGTTTTTTTATTTTCAAAATACATACAAAAATAGTTTTCAACATTTACTCTTGCCAAAACTTGTGTTCCAAATTTTTCTCTCTGCTGTCCCCCATTCCCCTCCCCTAGACAGAATGTAATCCAAAATAAGTTAAATACATGCAATTTTTCTCAATATATTTCTCTTTTTCTTTCTTTTTTTTTCCTCATGAGGCAAGTGGGGTAAAGGTCACACAGCTAGTTAAGTGTCTGAGGTCACATTTGAACTGCCCCTCTCAATATATTTCTACATTTCTCTTGTTGCACAAAAAAAATCAGATCAAAAAGAGGAAAAAATGAGAAAGAAAAAAAATACATGCAAACAACTACAAAAAAGGTGAAAATACTATCTATGTTGTGTTCCACATTCAGTCTCCACAGTCCTCTCTTTGGATGCATAGAGCTTTCTTTCACAAGTCTATTAGAATTGGTTTGAATCATCTTATTGTTGAAAAGAGCCATGTTCATCAGAGTTGATCATCACATAATCTTGTTGTTGCTGTGTACCATGTTCTATTCACTTCACTTAACATCAGCTCATGTAATTTTCTCCAGACCTTTCTGAAATCATCTTGTTGATATTTTCTTACAGAAAAATAATATTTAATTACATTCATATACCTATTCCCCAGCTGAAGGGCATGCACTCAGTTTCAAGTTCTTTGTCACTACAAAAAGAGCTACTACAAACATTTTTTGCACATGTGGGTCCTTTTGCCTTTTTTTTATGAACTCTTTGGAATACAGAGCAGTAAAGATTACTGCTGAGTCAAAAGGTATGCACAGTCTGATAGGCCTTGGGCATAGTTCCAAATTGCTCTTCAGAATGGTTGGATCAGTTTACAATACCATCAACAATGTATTAGTGTCCCTGGTTTCCCACATCCTTTCCAACATTTATCATCATCTTTTCCTGTCATCTTAGCCAATATGAGAGATATGTAGTGATATCTCAGAGTTGTATTAATTTAAATTTATCTAATCAATAGTGATTTAGAATATTTTTCATATAACTAGGAAATGGCTTTAATTTCTTTACCTGAAAATTATCTGTTCATATATTTTGACCATTTATCAATTGTAGAATAGTTTTTATTCTTATAAAATTTTAGAAATGAAACCTTTAGAGTCCTTAGGGGTAAAAATTTTTTCTCAGTTTTCTGCTTCTCTTCTAATCAAATATATTTCCATGTTAATTCCAGGAGTATTGAAGGAAGGCTGACTAACCCTAAATTAGATGGTTATCTGCAATTGTGGTCCACAGTTGCTGTTGTTCTGCTCTTTCAGGAATCATTTCTTTGTGACCCCATTTGGGATTCTCTTGAAAAAGATAATGAAGTGGTTTGCCATTTCCTACTCCAATTCATTTTATAGATGGGGAAACTGAGTCAAAACTAGCTTATATGACTTGCCCAGGGTCACAAACTAGTAAGTGTTTGAGATCAGATTCAAAATTAAGAAGATGAATCTTCCTCACTCTAAGTTGGGTACTTTATCCACTAGAAATGTAAAAGAAAACTTAATTTTAGCCAGAGGGGACTCTGCTGACTGTACTATGGCTATGACTAAAAAGCTATCAGTCTGGCCTTATTTGGGAGAGATTCTAGTTACTGTGCCCTAAAAGCCTGGAGATAAGGTGGCTAGCAAGTCATTCTGCTGAAATGAAATCAGAAGCTCTCAACGTAGAACAATGATTATTGATCACCAGTCAATCAATCAATCTATAAGTAAGGCAATATTATACAACAGAAGACCACTTGTTCTGAAGTCAGAAGACCTAAATTAGAATTTCAACTCTGCTGCTTATTGTGAAACCTTGAACAAGCCACTTTAGTTCTATAAAACTCAATTTCCTCATTTGTAAACTTGAGCTACTGAAGTACATGATTTTGTCTTTTACAGCTCTAAATCTATAATTCTCTGGGACTGAGGATACAGATACAAAGGAGAGATAATCTCCGCCCACAAGGAATTTCCATTCTTTACATTCCATGAGACTATGAAATAAGAAGAGCAATACCCACCAAAAGAATATATGACAACAGGGAATCAATCTCTAGATGATTTTATAGCAAATACCAATATACTCACCATGAAACCAATGAGTAGTGGTCCTATAGTATCAGAGGCAAAAGTTGTCATTCCCTGTAAGTACCCTGACTATACACATATCCCTAATTCACTCTCCACACTGGTTGTATATACTGTGAAAATGAACTCTAGGTTTATGGGGAAAAAAAATGACTTTCTTACTAGGCTATTACATTAAATACCATTTTTAAAAAATTAATTGTGCATTCTAGCAGCTAAGTGGTACAATAGGTAGTTAAATCTGAATTCAAATCTAAACTCTAGTGTTTGCTAACTATGATACTGAATAGGTCACAATCTCTATTTGCCCCATTTTCCTCACCTATGGAAATAAGGTTAATAGTAATAGCACCTATCTCACAGATTTCTAAGGGTGACATTTTTTAGCAACTATCATTAGTGTTATATTGTTATTGTTGTTTCATCTGTCCCTTTATCCCAGTATGTTTATTGCTCAGCAATTAAGACTAGATTGGTCAGGTGAGATGATAATGGAAAAACCAAGAACTATTCCTCCAAGAAGTGAAAGAGACCATGTCCACCAAGTATAAGATGAGCTATGTCTCCGACTGTCAAGATGTAATAATTACTAAGAAATCTAGCTATTTATTGCCAGGATTCTAGCAGCACTTTGATTCCAGTTGGAACTCCTGTGGAGAAAAGAAAGCCAGAAATTTTCTAGGACCAGAAAGTGAAAAGAAGACAAAATTCTTCTGTCCAACAGGAGATTATGTGTGTTCCCCTATAGAACTGGAGTGAGGGATAGGAGTAGGGAACTTACTGCTTTCTAATGGCTCATGGACATGATTATTAACAAGAAATACCTGAACTTTTGATATATTTAAATGAAATCATAATTTGTGGAGAGCTATTGCAAAATCATAAGGAAAATCTAATGAAAGTGTAAAAGCAGCTAGAAGAAATAAATATGAAGTTGTCAATTCACAGGTGTCAGTTCTACAAAGCCATTGTCATTTAGTATTTCCACAAGGAGTATTGATCCCATAAAAATAGAGAATATCTCCAAAGAACCTTGACATCTACTTGTCTCTCAGAAATTTTTACAGAACTGTCTCTGAGTTTCTAGTGAACTTATTCACGAGTATGTAGTTGAAAATCACAAACAGAACAAAAGGGAGCAACCCAGCCACCATTGGGTGATCTTTGAAACTAGAAAAATAAGCCTTTAAGGACTTGGTGAATTGATTCACTTGTGAATCAGAGCTGACTAGTTCATGAAAGCCTTTTTTTTTTTTTTTTTTTTGCTAGACACTGACAGAAAGCTTTGGAATAGTTTTATGGAAGGAGAGCATTAAGCATCATTTGCCAGTAGAGAATTTATTGATAGTAAGTTTCCTTATCTCATTTATAAACTGGAGTTCTTGCCTTTGAAGTGAGAACTGGTGAGTTATAATGCTATAGGTATGGAGTTCATTTATTTTTTAAAAATTATTTTATTTTTAATTTATGTAATAAAACAAGAATTTCTATCATTTGATAATAAAAAGATAATTGCATCTGAAACAGCAAATCTATTGTATACAACTTGTTTTTTCTTCTAAATATATAATAAAATTATCATTCTTTTTTATATAGCATGAGTCATGGCACTAGTCAACTAAGATTTCATAGCACACTAGCAGCCAATGAACAGTCATATGGAGGTAGATATCCATTCTTTTAGGTCATGAATATTCAAAAGCAAGGTAACATCCAGGAGAGTGAAGGTAATCTGTGATATTAAGAGAAAAAAACCTCTCTGTCACAAGAAAATGCAGCTGAAACTACTACTACACAAATATCAAGAATAACAACCACAAAACAATTTAAACTGAATGTTGTGAAATCATAAGGAACATGCTTGGCCCCAAAGTAAAATTTGAGAAGACTCCTACATGCAAATTCTCCTTTTTTTCTTTTCTTTTCTTTTATTATAACTTTTTATTGGCATTACATATACATGGGTAATTTTTTTTTTACGTTATCTCTTGCATTCTGACTTTTCCCTTCCCTCCCTCTACACCCTCTCTTATATGGCAAGCAGTCTTATACATGTTAAATATGGTATAGTATATCCTGGATACAATATATGTGTGCAGAACCGAACAGTTCTCTTGTTGCACAGGAAGAATTGGATTCAGAAGGTAAAAATAACCTGAGAAGGAGAACAAATATGCAAACAGTTCACATTCATTTCCCAGTGTTCCTTCTCTGGCTGTAGCTGATCCTGTCCATCATTAATCAATTGGAACTGAATTAGATCTTCTCTTTGTTGAAGATATCCACTTCCATCAAAATATATCCTCATACAGTATTGTTGTTGAAGTGTATAATGATCTCCTAGTTCTGCTCATTTCACTCAGCATCAGTTCATTTAAGTCTCTCCAGGCCTTTCTGAAATCATCCTGCTGTCATTTCTTACAGAACAATAATATTCCATAACATTCATATACCACAATTTATTCAGCCATTCTCTAATTGATGGGCATCCATTCATTTTCCATGATGAAAATGAAACTATTTCCACTCATATGAAAGAGTGTTCCAAATCACTATTGATCAGAGAAATGCAAATTAAGACAACTCTGAGATACCACTACACACCTGTCAGATTGGCTAAGATGACAGGAAAAAATAATGATGAATGTTGGAGGGGATACAGGAAACTGGGATACTGATGCATTGTTAGTGGAGTTGTGAACAAATCCAATCATTCTGGAGAGCAATCAGGAACTATGCTCAAAAAGTTATCAAACTGTGCATGCCATTTGATCCAGCAGTGCTACTACTGGGCTTATATCGCAAAGAGATACTAAAGAAGGGAAAGAGACATGTATGTGCCAAAATGTTTATGGTAGCCCTCGTTGTGGTGGCTAGAAATTTTCCTTTTTTTCAAAAGTGGAAGGTCCACAATTGTGGTATACTCAATAAAATATTATGTTGTTCAGTGTCAAAATAAATTTTTCTCTCTTTACTTTTTATTTTCTTTTTCAAAAATTTTTTGTTGTAAGAGATAGTTTTCTGGTAGAGAAGTAAAGGAGGAAATACAGGCAATGTAAAAACAAAAGATATTAGTAAAAAATATATATATTTTTTTAAGAGAAGAAAGAAAGCACAGCTTGGAGGCTATGATTTCTGCCAGACAATGTGTCATTGATACAACATTGTCCTGAAACCAAACTACTTGCTTCATTTGTCCTCGGATGACTAATAGCAGAAATTACTGCATGATAAAGATCTAGGAGAAGTAATACAGATTAAGAATGAATCTTCATGGTTTTAAGTTTTTTCTTTGTTGATCACTCTCTTTATCAAGAGAATGGCAGAAACTGAAAAAATACAATGATATATTACTATAATTTATTGCTTACAACCTACTTGGAAGCATCTATGCTTCCAAAATATTTTGTTTTAGAGTGATGAAAACATTATATTATAATACTATATAGTTGTGTCAAGAGAGAGCCCTAGAATTAATTGAAAACAGATTCTAGTTTTCCTTAATAGTAACCTAACAACCAAATTTCCTCATGTCTAGGTTCACTCTCCAGATCCTGGGTTCAGCCCCAGTAGCTCCCAATCTCCAAAACAAGGGGTTAATTTCATTTGATCTAGCACTTCATATCCACCTTGGAACTCCAGAAGAAAAAATCATTTAAAGTTCCAATTTAGATCATGATTAGGGTCTGTCTCCAAACATGAATAGGATGTAGGAAGTACTCAATATACAATATAGATCTGGTATAGAACAGTTCTTTATTTTCTCACGAATAAAATGAATGAGACAAAAAAAGATTAATAAATGCACATTGACAATGACTTAAAATGTGATTCAGTAACACATAATTTTTATTTTCATTTGCCAGCATGTTGATATTAAACCAATAAAATGTGTAGCACAAGTAGTACTGTTGAAATAGGCATTTTACTCTTTTCTTGGCTCTGCACTTTTTGAACAATTAGTTCAAGATCAAAATCTTTTGGCAAGACAGACCAGGGATTGAGTTCATCATGCCTTTGTGTCTGTCTTCTTCCAGAGTGAGTTATTACAGAAACTTCTTCCTAATGCCAGTCAGTTTTTACTGAGGGACTCAAGAGCACTTAATCTCTGATTTACAAGGTTGTCTTCATGAACCTTGAAAAGATCCATCTCAGGAAGGAAGGAAGGGAGGGAAGGAAGGAAGGAAAGAAGGGAGGGAGGGAGGGAGGGAGGGAGGGAAGGAGGAAGGAAGGAAGGAAGGGAGGGAGGGAGGGAGGGAGGAAGGAAGGAAGGAAAGAAGGAAGGAAGGGAGGGAGGGAGGAAGGAAGGAAGGGAGGGAGGGAGGGAGAAAGGAAGGAAAAGAATGTCTACTTTTTCAGAGCTGAGCTTCTCTAGTGTTCATCATTTTTGTGTCATGGAACCTTTTAGCACTCTGATGAACTATGGACCATTCAGAATAATCTTCCTAAATGCACAAAATAAAATGCATAGGATTACAAAGGAAACCAATTAAAATAATTATTTTTAAAAAGTTAAGTTCGCATTCCTTAGCCTAAGAATCCCTACTTCAAAGGTGCTTTGGTTGGATACTGTTTTATAGTGGATAAAGCATTGGATTTAGAGTCAGGCAAGTTCAAATCCTGCCTCAAATACACTTATTAGTTGTGTGACCCAGAGGAAATCATTTAACCTCATTCAGCCTCACATCCCTCATTTATAAAATACTATATAATAGTAAAATGTCTTAAAAATTAAAGCACTGGATAAATGTCAGCTATCATTATTGAATGACTTGCTCATTTCCTCAATCTTTGATACCTTTTAGAGTCTCTTCAGTGAAACCCATATTCTCTCAAAAAAGATCAGGTTTCTAATCCCCACTGGAAGAACCAAGGAAATGAGAAATGCACATTAAACCAAATTGTGCCATATTGTTGAATGGGCAGCCTATTAAGTAGTCCATTAGAACAATATCTTGGAGAAGCTCTGTAGAAAGAAAGGAATTTGAATACATTAACCATATTCCATTAATACTTTCTTACCCTGTGCAACTCTTGTCTATATCCTTCCTTCCATGAATCCTCCTTGAAGAATTTAACCCACAAGAAGGTTGCCTTCTTTTAAATCTTTTAAAGTTTAAAACTGCACTAAGAATTTTGGAATATCTTGCATTTCATGGAATCCATAGAAAAGCGGGATAGTATATCAACTCTCCGTAGCACTGACTAAATAGAGAGTCCCACTTTCTTTTCTGCTTTTACATGTCTTTGAGAATGTCTTTTACATAAAGCAATAATCAGAGAAGGACAATCAGAGTTCTGACTCTGGTCAAGGATGAGAAATATAGGAAGCAAGGATAACACTTTTCCTAGAGAGTCTGTGGGCTTTCCTATCAAACGTGCAGTCCTGTCCTCTGTCCCAGTCTCAATAGAGTAGAAACTTTGTCATCTACCAAGATAGGTTTTTCTTTTGTAGTGACCATAAGCTGGCCCTTAACGCATACCCCAATCTCTCCAGAAATAATCTCTCTTTGTGGCCTGGAAATTTCACAATATCCCAGACATGCTGCCTTCTCCTGCTGGTTTCACTCCCAGGAGAAGTTCCTACTTTCAATTCACAAAATTCACTTCTTACATGCAAGTCATGGTCAGTAATGTGCTGTATCCTATTAATCAATATTCCACAGTTTCCCATTGCAAAAGCCCATCTCTTTAAAATACATATTCTTCCATTAATATTATAGGGTTGCAAATCATAGAATAGGCAGTGAGGTGGTACAGTAGATAGAGCTCTAGGCTTGAAATCAAGAAGACTAGTCCTTTTGAGTTCAAGTATGGTCTCAGATACTTACTTACTGTGTAATCCTGGGCAAATCATTTAACCTACTTTCCTCAGTTCTTCATCTGTAAAAGGAGCTAGAGAAGAAAATGGCAGACCACTCCAATATCATTGTCAAGAAAATCCCAAATGGGGCCATAAAGATTTGTACATAACTGAAAATAATTAGACAGGGCAAAATCATATATCACTAAAATCTCTGAAGAATAACATTTCCACAGATACACAGAGGATGTAAGTAAACTGTAGCATAGTAACAACAACTTGAGTTTAAGAATTAGCTCAAAGGACAGCAAGGATATGTATGATTAGAAAGATAAATGGACTGGTCATATTGTAAGGATAAAGAATAATAGATGGAGACACAAAGATCTATACTGGGATCCACAAAATATAAAATACCTGACTTCTTCCTAAAGGCAACATATTATTTCTATTCATTTGTATGGAAAGCAAAAAGAAAATTGAAGTTGGGAAGGGGAGGATTAGCAGTGGGCAATTTAATAAAAGGAAACAAGAAGAGATTCTGAGGGAGAACAGTTTGGCCATGACAATTAAGAAAGAATTATAAAGATTTTCTTACTCTGAACATATAAAGACTTCGGACATAGACCTTATTGCTGTTACAAGGGATAAAAGAGTTAAAAAACAAACTTAATGCATGTAGGTGCTACTTAATTAGCTAGATTTTTTGCCACAGGAAAGCTTTACCCCTGGATTGAAGACTATTTTTCTGGAGAAAAAAATTTCTACTATAGCCTAGGTTTTAAGAATGGATAAATCTTCCTGTTCAAAGAAAAGTTAATTTTTTCCTAATCTATTAGTAGGTATGGAATGGGCCTGCTTCTCCTAAATCAGTCTTGTGATGGAGAGAGCCATTTGAATGCAAAAAGAAGACTATGGGGACTGAAAATGAATCACAACACAATATATTTATCTTTTTTGTTGTTGTTTGCTTACTTTTTTTTCTCTTTCATTTTTTTCCCTTTTTGATCTGATTTTTCATGTGCAGCATGATAATTGTGGAAATATGTATAGAAAACTACCCAAGTTTAGTATATATTGGATTACCTGGTGTTCAGAGGAGGGAGGGTGGGGGAAAAGGGAAGGAGAAAAAATGGAACACAAGGTTTTGCAAGGATAAATGTTGAAAACTATCTTTGCATGTATTTTGAAAATAAAAAGCTATTATCAAAAAATAAAAATAAAAGCCAATCCGTCAATAAGCATTTATTGTCTTCTAGGAACCAGGCACTGTTCTAAGTACTGAGAATACAAAGGAGTCAAAAGACAATCCTACTATCAAGAAGCTCACAATCTAATGGAAGAGATAACTACATACAAATAAGCTATTTACAGGAAATAATTAATAGAGGGAAAGTATTAACTAAGGGAGTCAGGAGAGCCTTCCTAAAGAAGGTAGGATTTTAGCTGGGCCTTTAAGGAAGTCCAGGAGCACCAGAGGTAGAGATGAGGAAGACTACATGAGGGTGTTTAAGGTTGAAGAATACTGGAATGTTGACAGATTATGAAGACCTTTGAATGATGGAGGACTCTGCATTTGATCCTGAAGGCAATAGGGAGCCACTAGAGTTTTTTGAGGGGTAGGGGAAACATGATGAGTCATATGCTTAAAGAAAATCAAACTTTTAGCAGCTGATTGGAGGATGGAGTAGGGAAAAACTTGTGGCCGGCAGACCTACTAGTAAGCTATTATTACAATAATTCAGGTATGAAGTGCTAAAGGCCTTCACTAGACTAGTAGGTAGTGTCAAGGGAGTATTCAAGAAATGTTACAAAGGTAAAATCCTCAGGCTTTATCAACAGATTAGATATGGAATGCAAATTAAGACAACTCTGAGATACCACTACACACCTGTCAGATTGGCTAAGATGACAGGAACAAATAATGATGAATGTTGGAGGGGATGTGGGAAAAGTGGAACACTAATACATTGTTGGTGGAGTTGTGAAAGAATCCAGCCATTCTGGAGAGCAATCTGGAACTATGCCCAAAAAGTTATCAAACTGTGCATACCCTTTGACCCAGCATTGCTGCTATTGGGCTTATATCCCAAAGAAATACTAAAGAGGGCAAAGGGACCTGTATGTGCCAAAATGTTTGTAGCAGCTCTTTTCCTAGTGGCTAGAAACTGGAAGATGAATGGATCAATTGGAGAATGGTTGGGTAAATTATGGTATATGAAGGCTATGGGGAAAACTGAAGCTTAAGCTTCTTGGTCCTAAGGCAAAAGACAAGTGATAAAGTCCATTCTTCCTCTTATGGAAAACTAGAGAAAAACTCCATAAAGATGAATGTCAAGGGGAGATAGCAGTATAATTAGAGTGAAATTTTATTCAGGAAATATAAGCATCAAAAAGTGGTCTGAGGTAAAAGAAGAGGCAGTACAATACTCTGATGATAAACAGGGATAAATCCCTATAAAGCTTTTTTTTTTCAGGCACTGATATAGCCTCCTATTTGGGTGCCCATGGATTTAGACAAGTTCTACATACTCACTAAAAACTTCTCTGTCTTGAGCAATGGAGAATTGTTTCAACCTGAATATTTTTGTACAGGGAGGGACTAGAAGCATCCTAAAAATGAGCTAAGGGTAAGTAATTAATAAGTAAATAAAATGAGTAATTAGAATTTGGGTTGGAAAGGAGAAGACCCAGAGGTGGATGATAACTTTGCTAACAGAAAAAATTTCCACAGGCCAAGAGAGTTAGAAGGAGGGGAGATAAAGAATCAGGCTACGGGAACTGATACAGAAAGACAACAGGAGTTAGAAGAGAGATGTCTTTTTTTTTTTTTAACTGAACATATATTCTGCAGACATGTACATGTTTTCATTCCCAATTATGTGCAGCAGTCCCAGACTTCCAATTTCCTCAGAATTCACCAGCTAGATAATTGATGCTAAGGTGCCAATTTGCAATTAGAAGATATGGCTTTGAACCTTAAGTTTGTAACTTAAGGATGTCACTGAAATTCTTAGACCTCCAAAGATATTAGACCTACTGATGTCTAAGATCCTCTCCAGCTTCAATAGTCTGTGTTTTTTTTTTTTTTTTAATTTTTTGAATTATCTACTAAGGCCATTGCCATCATTCTCCATGGCAACTATCATCTCTGAACTTCAATGGGATGGTAGCTTATGTATGGTCCTGGTCTTTACACTGGAAAAAAGGAGAAGAGTCTTCATTTCTTCCAAATTTCCAATAGCTATCCTGAAAACATCATGCCATTGAAACAGCAAATGCTTTGGTTGTTAAGGTTTCTGTTACTTGCTGTTTGTCCAAATTGGGTGTGATAGAATAAGAATTTGATAAAGATTTCTGGAAAAGGGGAAAATTATTAGAATCTGATGATGGTGAGTCAGAAAAGGAGGTATTTAATGGGCGGCAATTACAGCTGGAACAAGGGCTGGTTTAGAGTGGGTTTAGAGTTCTTGTGGAAATCAACTATGTGATACATTTTCTGTAAAATTAAACAGAATAAGCAGGGAGTCAGGGAGGGAGACAGAAAGACAAAATCTGGGGAAGAAGTTAAGAACAAGAATTAAACATAAGCCAGATGGAATAAGGAAGAGTATTAAGAGAAATAGACAAAAATGTACCAAATACGAGGATGAGAAAGTTGGTGTAGCACTTAAAGCAATTTCCTTCTCACAAATGGAGTCCTCTAAAAGCTACTCCTGCATTAAGGTATTCTGTAGGTTTCCAACCACTCAGTATCATAGTTCATCTTTCCACTGATGAGTACTTTTCCTCAGCCATCTAGAGGACAAATTAATTCAAACCAAAGCAGTATAATAAAATTGCACAGTTACAAAAGCAACCACAGAACACACTCCTTCATAAACCTAGTATAACTCTCTTATGGATACATATTCCAATGGGAAGAATAGAAATAGATCACATATGGTGGCAAACTTGTGGCTAAGGCATATACTTGAATATGCATATATAGAAAATGCATGTGCCTTTCTCTCTTTTAAGTATTTTCTATTTATTCTGGACATAACATTTTTGTACATATTTGCTTATTGTCTTGCCCATTAGATGGTAAGCTCCTTGAAGGCAGTCTATCATTTGCTGCTTTTTGTATTCCCAACATTTAGCATAGTTCCAGGCACATAGTGTTTAATAAATGTTTACTGACTGACTATGGTGTTTAAGGTCAGTTGATGCTTCTGGAACCTCAGGGCTCTGATAATATGATTACACTATCCTCTCCGGGCAGGCTCTCCACTAGGCTTTGCTCTTGCTAAATTTGCATATGGATGTCTTATTGTGGTGTCTTTCTCTTCCCAGTGAATATCATATCTGTACCTTTTCTACACCTCTTGCATTTTTGGGTGAGGGGAGAAGAAAGGGGGGAGGAAGTCCTGCTTTTTTTTTCTCTATGTGTGTCATTTTGACCAATACTGCCTTCTGAGCTGCTAGGTTTTATCTCCTCAGGGACACCTGCCAGACATCTCAGCTGTATTTAGACTAATGCTAGGCTACTAATTCCTAAGACTAGGAAGCCTCTCCCATGAGGCAGATTGACAGTTCTCAACTCAAAGCCAGATGACATCAAGGTAACAATAATCAAGCAGAATATTCTTTAGAACACAAAAGGTCTGTAATTGCTAGTATGAATAATTTACATAATCAAATCAGAGTTCATTTATATTTCAGGCTATTAAAGCAAAACATCCTTGATTCATCATTGAAGTCCTGTATCTTTAAAATTGTTCAAAACCTCAAGATCATACATTAAAATTTGAACAGATATAAAATGTATTCCTCTGCTGACATCTTCCTTCATAGCTTTATCCAGTCATGGGTGTGATCCTGAGCTCTCAAGGTATGCCAGTGATAAATAAATCTCTAGCACATCTTACTCACTGGGAAAGGCTTCAAGTAATAGGACCTTATTGTGTGATATTGTGTGATAATCAACTGTAATAACTCTGGAAATGTCCATTACCAAAAAGTTAGCCATCAAATGATTCATTTTTTAAAAAATCACAATTCATGAAGCCATCTAAGCTGTGATCATCATAAACTCTAGTCATATAAACCATGGCTAGGGAGAAAATATTGTACAGCAAGAAAAAAACACTCTAAAACAAAAAAAGTTTTTCCAACCTTTTGGAAATCCTTTGTTATTAAAAATCCAAGATTACCTTATTTTTTAAATGTCACTAATATCCAACAATGATAAAATTAGTAAGCATACCTTATTAGCACTTCTATATTCATCCAAATACTTTGTCCATTTAAAGTGATATTTATTCACTTGTGCTTCTATTTCTTTTTTTAAATTCAAAATTAATTATTCAGTGCTTTAACAATAGGATCTTATCTCTTAGGATGAAGATAAGAAACTAAATGAACAAATGTTGAGTTCTTTAAAAAAATTAACTTGGTAATTCTAAGACTGGAAATTTTTATAAACATATAGAAACATGCCTGCCACTTCTCTGTCTCTCATATCTGAAATGTACTCCATCCTCATCTCTGCCTACTGGCTCTCCTGGCTTCCTTTAAATCTAAGTTAAAAATCCAATCTTTTACAGGAAGACTCTCCCAATCCCTCTCAACCCTAGGGCCTTCCATCTCTTAATTATTTCCTATTTTTCTTGGACATTATCTGTTTGTTATCATCCCCTTAGATTGTAATCTCCTTGAGGGCAGCAACTAATTTATGCTTCTTTTTACATCCCCAGCATTTAGCATTGTGTCTGGAAATAGTAGCCACTTAATAAGTGTTTATTGACAGACTGACTTAGAGAAGCAGAATCACCTCTATGACATGATGAGGCAACAAAATAAAGTCTCATGGTAAAAAGTCTTAATTTATAGTCAATCTACTTTCTAAGTTCAGCTTCTGTAATTACAGAGAGGATCATGACCTGCAGGCTGATTGGAGCCCTTGATGATAAATTCTTTGGCCAGAAGGCCTGTAAAGCTCAGGGAAAAAACCCAAGTGACCTTTAGTCTTATGTGGTCTCCTTACAAGTCACTTGTGATGGTGGTAGAGTTATAGGGAAAGAAGCAGTGTTTATAAGAATCATATGGGTCTTAGGCTGTGCATAAGTATTAATTAAGCTGCCTGTATTGTAAATATGAAGTTCTTATCCAGTGAGTAACAAGTGGACATATGACTAGAGGAACTGAATCATATTAAATGATATTCTTATTATAAATGCAATCAGAAGGAAAAAAGAAATAGCAACTCATTTGAAGAATAGTGCATAGGCTCTTTTTTTGGAGATAGAGAAAAAAGGAATTTGTAGAGTTGGTTTTATCACCAATCCAAAGGAATTAATAAATGTCATTTCACTGAAAATTTAGTCATCTTATGTTGACAAGCATTTGTTCATTACTCATATTTGCAAAAAGATTTCCATGAAAATAGTTGAAGCTTATAAATCAACGGCAGTTGCAAAGGATCAAGAAGTAGAAACATTCTAAAAAGAACCATCCAGATTATATCAATGTATACTTTGATGTAAGGAAGTATGGGATAATTCAGAGTCCTTTGTACAGTCAGGAAAATCTAAGTACAAGACCCATTTCTGATATAGGTTTTTAACACTGGGCAAGTTGTAAACAGCAGGATATGAGAGAATTCAATGTAAAACAACAAATCTCCATTTCTCAAAAACCTATGTAAAATAAACCTTATACATTGTTTAAAAGCAACCCAGTTTTACTATGCTTCCATAAGGTTTTCCTTTGTTCTCTGTTGTGTACTTTTTATTTTATTTTTTTCCCTCATTCCCCTCAACCCAAAGACTACACCATTTCAAAATTCAATTTGTCATATCATAGTAAAGGATGATAAAGACTGTGCACAGTATTGCCTCCCAAAATCAATTTGAAGAAAGTTTTTTGAGAAATCCAACTAAAGTCATCCTGAAGACATTTAAGGACAACTGGAAAGAGTGAAACATAAACAAAATACCAGAGGGGATGGAGTAGGATGGGGGTGGGGAGATCTATAAAGATTTTTTTTTAATAAAAAAAATTATTTTCACAAATAAGAACAAAGAATTTACTACATTTGGACCATTCCTTGATATGTTTTTGGGAAGTAGAAATATCAATGAAGAAAACAAAGATGAAAAAAGCAGTCAGATCCCAAACATATAAGAGATGCATGGTGGAGGTGACGCTATTTTGAGGGGATTAAGAGGTAAATCCTCAAGATATCTGTAGCTGAGAAAGCTATCAAAGGCATGAAAGAAAAAATTCAAAAAGAAAAACACTATTCTGTCACAAAAAGTGAACAAGAAAATATTAATAACTATTGCTCTATATTCCTACTTTCCCACCAGTATACAATTTTTATTAAATAATCTTAATACATATTGACGTTATCCTTCATGTGAGCATTATAAAAAAAAAGCAGGCTTTTGTAAGAGATATATACTACGTTAGATGACATTTTTACTGTCACACAATTTCCTGAAAGAAGTAGAAAACAGAAGATTCCACTGTACTACTTTTTGTTGATTATTAAAATGCATTTGATTTGATACTGCAAAACAATTTCAATTATTTGAATTCCAAAAGATGGCTTCCAACAAACCAGATTCCTTAAAAAACAGAATGAACCTTGTTTGATAGTTCTTCATTCATTGATGGATGTCAAGTAAGTCAAAAGAAAGGAAGCATTTTCACTAAAAGTGTTGACCATTATCATAAAAGAGATCTAGTGTATAGTCCAAATTAAGGAGGGATTCTCTATCAGATGTGAGGTTCTCCACATGCTCCTTTTTTGCAAGTAATAGTTTGCTAACTGTTTCAAACCTAGAATACTGAATATCCCACTGCATGGAATCTATAACCACTAAAAATTACTTGGAAGAATTATCTACAGAGGAAGAACCAAAAGAAGAACAATTGTTGTCTGAACTAAGATATGCAGTTGAAAGGACAATCTATAGACCTCATCTATCTATCCATGGACAGATTGATAACAGTCAATGAACTGGATCTAGAATAGAAAAGGAAGAGGAAAAGAATGTTGGATTGCCTTTGGGAAATTACAAAGTTCTTTTAATGACATCAATTTTTCCCTAAAACAAAGACCCACCTTTACAAGAAATACATAAACTGAAAAAGATGAATTGGTTACATAATTAGGAAAAGACAACAAATGTGCTCTATTTTTATCTTCCTGACAAAAACGAAAGCTGAGGAAGGCTCCCAGAAAAATGGATAACTAACTTTTTGGAGGACAAAGTCACAGAAAGTGAGTCATGGATAGCCATGGTCTATAACATTACAGGGAAAATACACATTGATGAGTCCATAGTCCCATTTGAGTAATTCTAGGAATATTGAATTTTAGAAATTTCTCATGCTTTTAAAACCTTAGCTTAGTTTGGTGAGAGAAGAACTGATCATCTAAAGGATTATTTGGCAAATTTGCTGACAAATAAGTATTAGACTGAGATAAACTTGATTTCCCTAAGAACTCACATAATACTTTTTTTGAATTTCTTTTGTGTACTTATTAAGTATTATCTTATATCATAATTATTTATGGAGTCATCATATCCCCACTGGAATGAAACAACAACAATAATGGCAACAACAAATCAACAACAAGCATTTCCCATTGTGGATATGCATACTTTAATTTTTTAAACATTTTATTTTTATTTCATTTTTTAAAAAATTACATTAACAAAAATTTTTAATACTTTAAAAATTTTTAATTCCAAATTCTTTGCCTTCCTTCCTTCTTCTCTCCTTGAGAAAGAAAACAATTTTATATAGATTATACATGTTCAATCATGCAAAACATTTCCATATTATCCATGAATAAGTATTTAAGTGATCATTATGTATTAGGTACTGTGCTAAACACAGAAAAACATATAAACAAAAAGAAAGAGGGACCCTGCATTCAACAATTATTCTAACACATAAAAGGGAACTGAAAAGTAGAGATGCAGGAAGGAGAAAGACAGGTATGGTGGGCAATGTCTGGGGAATCAGGAGGGAAGGCTCAAAGGGAGTGAAAGATGTCTGACCTTTCTTTTTGAGGTAGGGCCTTTTATGAAAGGCAGCCCACAACACACACACACACACACACACACACACACACACACACATTTACATATACACATATATAATGCATAATTATTTAATATATGTAATATATGGAAATGGAAGAAAAATTTCAAAGAAGAAGGAAGGTAGGATTTGGATTGTATTCAAGTAAGAAAGCCTTGGTGGGAAGAATGAGTACATGCTCTTGTTGTTGTTTCCAGCACTATTATGTCTATCATTTCTTGCTTTTAGGGGAAGAAAATTAGATGACCTCCAAAAGTCAGGATAGCAAGCCACCAGAAGCCTAGAAACTAAAATTCATGTCAGGTGGCCTGGAATACAAGCTGTCCAGAGATGCTGGATTATCTGTCTGTGAGCTGCACCATATCCGAAATAATTATTAAACATCTACATATGCTACTGTGCTAAGTGCTGGAGATAGTTCCTTCCCTCAAAGAGTTCACTTTTTAACGAGGAAAGAATAATCAAACATATACAAAAAGATTATGTACAAGCTAAAAAGAAAATAATAGAGGAGCCACCAGAATTGAAGGATTTGGGTAAGGTTTTCTATAGAAGGTAGGATTTAAGTTGAGACTTACAGAAAGTCAGGAAACACAGATAAGGAGGGATGGCATTCAAGTCATGAAAGACTTCCAGAGGAAAAAACCTGGACCTGAGAGATGGAGGGAATTGTTCATGGAACAGCAAAGAAGCCGGTTTCACTTGACTGGAGAACAGATGGTAGCTATTAAGGTGTGAAAAGATTGTAAGAAAACCTTATGAGGAATCTACAGTTAAAGAAAAGGACTTCTGGGTCCAGGAGTCAGGTGTTTCTTTAATATGTCTTCACTCTTCTTGTACTTTGAGATTGCCTCACTCTCCCTAGGGACGTTGTGTGTGAAAGCAAAAGGTATGCCCATGAGGACAAAGGTAATGCTTTACAATCAGCATTCTTCCTTCCTCCCTCCCTCCCTTCCTTCCTTCCTTCCTTCCTCCCTCCCTCCCTCCCTCCCTCCCTTCCTTCCTTCCTTCCTTCCTTCTTTCCTTCCTCCCTTCCTTCCTTCTTCTTTCCTTCCTTCCTTCCTTCCTTCCCTCCCTCCCTTCCTCCCTCCTTCCTCCTCCTTCCTTCTTTCCTTCCTTCCTCCCTCTCTTCCTTCCTTCCTTCCTCCCTCCCTTCCTCCCTTCCTTCCTTCCTTCCTTCCTCCATTCCCTCCTTCCTTCCTTCTTTCCTTCCTTCCTCCCTCCCTTCTTTCCTTCCTTCCCTCCCTCCCTCCTTCCCTCCCTTCTTTCCTTCCTTCCTTCCTCCCTTCCTTCCTTCCCTCCCTCCTTCCCTTCTTTCCTTTCTTCCTTCCTCCCTCCCTCCCTTCTTTCCTTCCTTCCCTCCCTTCTTTCCTTCCTTCCTTCCTCCCTTTCTTCCCTCCCTCCCTCCTTCTTTCCTTCCTTCCTTCCTCCCTTCCTTCCCTCCCTCCCTCCCTCCTTCCTTC